>NW_004798522.1:26229-28363 GCF_000002075.1 Aplysia californica | reverse complement strand
CCTTCCCACCCACACACCCCCACGGGTACACGAAAAAGTGTGGCTTTGAATACTTTGATCTTGATTCCTTTTAAATTTCACGCCTCATTCTTGCGCATGCGTGGGTGTCACTGCATGATTGGTTCTCCCCCCGGCGCTCTAACCTCTCACTGAATGGACATCAATAGAGGCAGGCCAACAGCTTGGAACATCTGACAGCCACCCACTCATTGAGTTTTTGTAGGTTTTTAAATGTATTATTTCATCTTTTAGATTTTTTTTTTTTCATTTGAAAAGCGAGTGCAGCTATTCAGTGTGAGTTGCATTCAAGATTTGACACATTTCTGCACCCCCGCCCCCTCACACCCAACATGTTCCCACTTCGCTTTATACTTTATACACATGTGCCGGTATGCAGCTTGTGTATTATATATTCTTTTTTGTAAGTGTTTTACGGTGTTCAAAACAAACTGCATAAGGTCATAATATATGAGCGCGCGGGACACAGTAAGCATTTTCAGTTTGGTAGGAATTGATTTCGAATTTTGCCCGGGTGATGGCGAAGACTACTCTTATAATATTATCGACTTTAGGCTCACCAAGGGATCTTCAACATGCAAAACTTGTACATGGGGCCTCCGAGATTTTTTTCGCTCTTATCCGAGAAGGATAGGTGTTACATCTTACCTGCTCTTCCGGGGTGTGGCTGAAAGACAGCGGTAAGAGTGAGCCAAGGAGAGCAGTAGAAAGGCAGCAGAAAGAGTCAGGAGCCCAGAAGAGGGGGCAGAAAGTGCAGACGACAGAACATGGTAATAGAGTAGGAAAGGAGGTGAAAGGGGGACATTTTTATTTAGAGTAAAAAAAGTTGTCGACCTACTGAGTGAGAGGCGAACACCGGAGCTCTAATGTAGACCACGAGAGCCCCCGTACATGTGTGTATCTTTGTCTTCTGTTCCTGCCCCAACATCCCCTGTTTGTATAGGTGTGTGTTTGTTTCTCTTCTATCCGCTCACGTCATCCATTTTTACATACATAATTCCCAAATGAGAGAAGTTTGGAAGCTTTAAAAGTAAATGTAAATTATAAAACCTAAAAAGAAAAAAAAGAGAAAAAAGTTGCCATGTTTTTTTAAAAAAACAAATACGCCTACAATATGTATCTTTTCTTGCATTTTGCAACATTAAGTATTATCATATATACTTCATTTGAAAAATAATCCTAATACATTTTAAAAAGCAACATTATACTCCAAACAGATGGTCGGCGAAATGGAGAAACAAAAAATTAAACTGGACAAGTTTGATTCGATTTTTTTCTCAGTAGTCTCGGTTGTAGTAGTTACAATGTCACATCTATAGAGATGTATAATATAATAGGTTCACCTCCGAAATGATCCGCAACTGTTCGGAATGTGCGGAAATTCTTAATGAAAACTTCAACAATACCAGCCCCAGCAGAAATCCCAGAAAGTCGACGCCTGGCCAGGAAAAATGCTAGTAGTATTTATTTTATGATGTACCCTTTCTTATCTGTCCCCGTAGTTTTATGCACCCCGCATAATTTAGCAAAATTTGATTATTCTTTCCATAATTTCTGATATTTTCCTTTATCATTCTTCGTTAAAATTAACAGAATCGCATCATTTCACATTTTTGGGCTCAGTTTGTATAATTTCATAATTTTCCTTGCATAAAACGACGGGGACAGTCTTATGTTTGACTCGGCTCAGTCGTAGCTGGAACCCTCGCCCTCGAGGGGACCACCCAGGTTCCACATCCCCGGCGCGAGGCGGACGTCTGTACAAGTACAAGGCCACCGTGCCGGTGTCGTAGTAAGTGGTCGCAGCAACATGATGTGAGTGAGAGGGGGACAGGACAGAGGGGTGTCTCTACGTCGCTCACAACAAACAAAAACAACCCCTCACAACAACAACAATCACTCACAGTCACATGATTGTTGCCACTCTCATAGTAACTGGGAAAGATAGATTCAGGAAACGTAGCTCCGTAATAACTAATTCGACAGATATTTTTCAAATGGTTGCTTCCCCTTAAATATGTTATAAATAGGACTGCTTTGGCACGTGTCTGTGACGTCACCCACGAAAATAAACGAGGGCTCTAACGCTTGGGGGATTTGAGTTTTGATTGGGGGG
>NW_004798522.1:22637-23906 GCF_000002075.1 Aplysia californica | reverse complement strand
GTCTCTGTCTTTGTCTCTCAATGTCGCTGTCTCTGTCTTTGTCTCTCAATGTCGCTGTCTCTGTCTTTGTCTCTCAATGTCGCTGTCTCTGTCTTTGTCTCTCCATGTCTCGTCTCTTCTTTCTCTCTCTCTCTCTCTCCCTCCCTCTCTCTCTCTCCCTCCCTCTCTCTCTCTCTCCCGTCTCTCCCGTCTCTCCATCTGTCTTCCTCTCTGTTAAAAAAACCCACAATAAATATAGTCACGGTTTCCAACTACCGACGCGTGCCGCCCCTACCCCCTCCCTCACCCCTCACCTTTAAAAAATCAAATTTCCTATTCCCTCTGTGGACTTTAATTGGAAATTGTGGGGTGGGGGTGTCATTATTTTTCTTTTTTTTTTTCCTGTTTTGTTTTAGTGGAGAACTTATTCTAAAGACACACAAAAAGAGACAATTTGAACTAAGAAAGTCTGTCATTTCGTTGATGTATTTTACCAGGAGTCTTTCGTGCGGCATTACAATGTACTTAATTATTCTTTTCTTGTCTTTCTTTTTTTTAAAGTTGAGAACTTAATACCATAGACACAAACAAAGGGATGATTTCCTTTTTTCCCTTCCCCAGTCCATATCCCTTGTGGATTTTGATTAGAACTTGTGCCCGTGCTGTGTTGTTGGCAGCCCACTTCTCCCACAGGCCACATAACTCTTTAGTTGTTGTTTTTTTTAATTTTTTTTTTTTTTTAATATATAATATGAGCTTTAACGGCATTTGCAATACAAATGTACAAATAGGTCACACATTGGCGCCGAAGATTAGAGGTATTACTAGAGAGTAACATAGAAAGAAAAGAAGGAGAGATGTATAAGGATGACAGATATTTAATGTTTGACAGGAGAAAGATCTTCGAAGTACATAGCAAACCTCACCCGAGCAGCCGCTAACCACCCACGTTGTTAGTGTTTGAGACTCCGGCTGTGACTGTTGTAGTACATGTAGTTAGGTTACTGGTATAATATTATGTACAGTCCAATCTGCTCTGACGGCCACCTGTCTCAGACAATCTCCTGTACAAACGACCACTTTCTATTTGCCCCTCACGTTTTTTCAACATTACATCGACACTGCACAAGACGTCCATCTGTCGGAGACAACCACGTTTCTCCTCAACAATAGGTGGCCGTGTTGGAGATTTGGCCTGTATCTGTGTGTGTGTGTTTGTGTTTGTATGTGTGTGTGTGTGAGTACGTGTATGTGTGTGAGGGAGTGAGTGTGTGTGTGTGTGTGTGTGTG
>NW_004798522.1:16323-17680 GCF_000002075.1 Aplysia californica | reverse complement strand
CCCCGCCACTGTACATACAACATTACCAGTGAGTGTGAGTGCCATCTGTGTCTGTTCTATCACCCTCCAGCTGGGGCCACCTACAAACACACTTAATCCTCATAAAGCCACAGCCTTCTTTTCTTTGAACTCCCTTTCTTTCTTATAACCCTCCCCCCCCCTCTCTCTCTCTCTCTCTCTCTCTCTTCCCCTCTTGATCCCCTTTTCTTCCTCTCTCTTTTTCGTTTCTATCTCTCTCTCCCTCTCTCTCTCTCTCTCACTCACACTCACTTTCCCTTTGTCTGTCTCTCTCTTTCCCTTTGTCTGTCTCCCCCTCTCTCTATTATCTCAAACTGTCTGTCTGTCTGTCTGTCTGTCTCCCACTCCTCTCTCTCTCTATCTCACATTGAGTGTCTATCTCTCGGTCTCTCTCTCTCTCTCCCTCCCTCTCCCCCCTCCCTCTATCTCACACTGCCTCTCTGCCTCCCCTCCTTTCACCCCCCCTCTCTCTCTCTCCAGCTACCATGCTTATTCACAGCCAATTTTGTTATTCAAACGTTTAGATTCATAAATTCTCCTATTTAGCCCATCTACATAAAATAAGTGAGAAGTAGAATCAGTGGATAATCCATGCAATAAATAGGCCTATATTATCAAGTAGTTCAATCACAGATAGCATGGACTATGGACTTGGTGGGGTTTTGAAGAGAGTAACACAAAAAAAAACCCGGAGTGTAATAAAATATTATGATTGCCCCATTCAGTAGACATAAAAGTCCATGTATAGACACATGTAACATAAGCTGGCAGGGGTATTGTTCACTTGTTATGACATGAAACAACCGAACGATGACGTGCGCCTCCCCTGGCTCTTCATCAACTTGCGAGGCAGACAAATGGGACTGACTGCTGAATTGGCTCGCCGTGTAGCCCAGAGACTGCAAATATATTAATTTACAAATTTGTGAAAAAGGTGAAATGATAGATTTAACGCCCCTATCAACACTACTTGGTTATTTAAGAGGCGGGACCTTCGAGTTTAACCTCCATTTCCGAAAGGACGGAGCCAAACGGGGAATTCGTTTGTGCCTTTCCGAAAGACACAACGTCGGACCGAGATACAAATTAGTACAAATTAGTACTGCTGAGAAGGCCTAGGTATAACCCAGTTTGAGTAGAAGTCTGTAAAGAGTAGCCTACAACACTCTGTATCAACCAAAAGAGAGATGTCATGGTGTAACTACATGACAAAAGAACCGACAGGTGGTCAGCGATCACGCGCAAACACACGCAGATGAGATAGGGGTACTCACAGGCAAACACCCGTAATAAGATTTCACCTTTAATCTCTCTCTCTCTCTCTCTCTCCTCTCAACTG
>NW_004798522.1:11281-13571 GCF_000002075.1 Aplysia californica | reverse complement strand
TGGGGGCGTTAGGGTTGTTTCCATTTTTAAATTTCCAGTTGAACAGTTAAAACATCATTCCTGTATTCAGCCAATTCAGATTAATTAAACATTTTTAAGGTATGGGTGTGGCTGTGAAAACTTGAGAAAACTTCGCGGCCCCATTGACGCAATTTAGAACCGAAAGAAAGAAAGGGTCGCATGAGCGTGAGATGTGAGTGTAGTAACTAGCACGAGATGACAGAACACTTTCTCCTCTCGCAAGGACTCCTTACAACCTCCTTGTTCTCTCAACACTTGGCCGACCCGCGAGGCGTGGTGACGTCACAAGAGGTGGCGTGTTTGCCCTCCAACAACGAATCCATTGTTCACGACTTCTCTTTGATCTGTGAACTTCTGAATTCCCTCGAAAGATGAAGTCAAAAGTAATTGAAATGACCTTAAAGTAATCGTCATTGTGTTTTGCAATCGATACCGACTGACGTAAAGGAGACGTGCCAATGCCATAGAATCGGCGGTTTCGTTCACACTATATTATATACCTAGCAACAAGCTACCAGCTGATGGTTCCACCGGGGGGGGGGGGGGGGAGAGATCACGTGGGTCAAGCCTTAGAGCCTTCAACAAGCTCAACAAGATTTGGGAAAATAAGAAACTGAAGTTAAAGCCGACGCGATTCAAATGTCCTGTCAGTGATCCTGTAATGGCTGTGACTGTGAGACATGGAGCTTACAGAAACAGTAAGAAACGGCGTCTGGACTCCTTTGACAACAAATGCCTGTACAGGATACTCAATATCCGCAGGAAAGACTTCGTTGCGAACAAAGAAGAAAAAGAAATACCCAAAAATGAGGTACTGATAAGCACGATTATTATACATGTATTGGCAAAAGAAGAGTGCGATGGTTCGGCCATATCCTACGACTACGACACCCAAACTCGAGAATTATCCACTAGGCTGTGTATTGGAAAGTCGATGGGAAAAGAGGCAGGGGACGACCAAGATCAACTGAGAACAGACTAATCTATACATGTAGCGAAAGACCTACCAACTGAAAATAGTAGGTGTGTCCCGCGCGCTCATATGACCTATGCAGTTGCGAGCGCCGTAAAACACTTTACAAAAAAAAAAGAAAAAAAAAAAAGAAAAAAAGAAGGACCTGAAACTAGCAGACAAGAAATGATGGAGTGACGTCTCTCACCTCAGCAGGGGCAGACAAATCTTCCTGGTAATTTCCGACTGGCCCTCGCCTCTCAAGACGTGAGAGTCTACACAGTCTACTAAGTCTAAGTCTTAGTTTAAAAAGTAAGAAAGAATTGGGATGAAGTTACGCCTAACCCTAGGCTTTCTTTTCTTAGTACAAGATAGCCTAATTCTAATCCAAGGACATTACAACATGACCTCCTTGGTCGAACCTCAAGATAACGTATCTGTTCTCTGCATAGAGTTATCTCCGTTTTAGCGTACTTGTACTAAGTTGTAGTGTATATATCTATGGTTATCTGCCACGTAGGCCTACGACCAATTGGTATCTTTTAAGGACAAGCGGGCTAACCCATATTTCGGGTGTTTCCATCATCCATCAAAATTCTTCCATCATAACTATCATTCATATGACCTTAGAACATGCATCAGAATAACATTGAGCATATTCTAGCTTAAGATTATTATTGTTTACATTGCTGCTCATTTATACGCATGTGATTGTAAGCCTCTACTCATTGTTATTCTGATGTATGCTCTAAAGTCGTATGAATACTTATACAAGATGGTTAAGATGGAAGAATTTTGAGGAGTGATGGTATCTATCTATTTAATCTAAATCTTGACCTGCACCCAAAGTGTGCATTTCCCTACCTATAGGAGAAGTTTGGTTTCATTTATTTGTTCGGTTATAGAGAAAGCTCTCCCTGTGTTTTAAAGAAACTGAAGAAATGGCAAAAATTTTACCTTCGATTATCTTAGAACGGCATTTTTCGGGATAGCCCCCTTGTGCTTAAAAGCGACGATTCAAGTACATGTATGTGCATGCAGAATCGATTCCACAAAAGGTTCGTAGTTTTCGAAGAGGACAGAGGCCCGAGAGCAAAGTTGGTCGCGAGAGAGTGCACCACCCGTCTCCGATCAGCTGGCTGCGACAGTCGACAAACACCTGCTGCTGCGGTGACGAGTGACGGCGGCTGCGGTTCAAATCTCTCCAGCAGCTCTCGTGTGCCGTGACGGGTGTGATCATGATTTAAACGCACGGGCTACGCAACAGCCAGCTGGGGACACGGCTCAGCAGACAAGTAGATACAGGCTGTTCTCTCG
>NW_004798522.1:8433-8927 GCF_000002075.1 Aplysia californica | reverse complement strand
AGAGAGAGACAGAGAGAGAGACAGAGAGAGAGACAGAGAGACAGAGACAGAGAGAGAGAAAGAGAGAGAGAGAGAGAGAGAGAGAGAGAGAGAAAGAAAATGGGAGAGAGAAATAGAGAGAGCCAACAACCAGATAGACAGAAAGACAGACAGACAAAGAGATAGACTAACAAACAGACAGACTAACTGACCGATGGAGAGAAAGTGAAAGAAGAAGAAGACACCGACATAAAGGTACCAGCACAACATGACACAAACAACATTGTGCCAATGAGCCTGTGTGATCTGATTGGGCGAGAACTAGGCTGACAGATGACGACGGGCCCTGCACCTTGTTTATAGGTCAAAGTTCGTCATGCACATCCTGTGGGCCGCTGGTACGTCCATTTATTAATATCATGTCGGGTTTTTTCCCTTTTCTTCTAAAACTCTGCTCTAACTCTTTCTTTCAGTCATCCTTATTATTTCTTTCTTTTTTTTTTTAGGGTGGGGAG
>NW_004798522.1:6428-8333 GCF_000002075.1 Aplysia californica | reverse complement strand
CAGAAGAAAGGCAGTTCCTTTCTTAGGTGCAAATTTTGTTCCGCCAAATATTCATGGTAAACAGTGTCGTTGTCATCATCATCATCATATATTCTGACATCATCAGCATCATCATCACCATTACATTTAGCTCAGTTGGCGTCATACTGTACTATGGAGCGGACGACTCTGGTTCGAATTCCAAATGGAGTGTTCTGAACTTGGCTTGTTTTGGGTAGTTTCAAAGGCTTGATACCATTTTGGATAGGTCATATCGGATATGCTGGTAATTTCGTAGGACCTGCGTCTAGATGAACAGCGTTACAATGTTAAAATGGGCCTAAAATAAAATAAACTAATTTTGTAAAATAGATATAGACGCCCAAAAGAAGACAATTTCTTTATAGGCGTGAAGCGAACATAACAGATGACAGTCGGTAATCCAACGTCAGAATCACTTGCTTACAAATCCCAAGCGCAGCACATAATTCTGAGTTTAAAATATGCAAAACAAACAAACAATTAATAAACAAACTAACACCTAACAAACAAACACAGGTGAGTTGTTCATGCATTTACTCGCAGAACATTTTCTTATACGTGGTACTGGTTACAAATTCATTGTGACTGTTAAGATTATAAATATTTTATACCGCTATCAACACAACTTTGTTAGTCCCCAAACACGGCCAAAGAAATCCGAACAAACAAACGCTAGAGGGGCAGGAAAACTATCTTTAAAAAAAAACAACCATAAAAACCAAAACAACAGCATCAGTAACAACAGCATCAGTAACAACAGCATCATAAACTGCAACAACTGCGATAACAGCAACAACAAAAAGAAAAAGAAAACGGAATAAAAACTATGGAAAAACAACCCAAAACAAAACAAAAACAAAACAAATAAAAAATAAAAGCCTGTTCTTCGCAACACACATGTGTAATAAAATCACAGAAGAACAAGGCATGTGTCTGATTAAGAAATTGGAAATAGCAACAAGGTTATAAAAAAAAGGAGCTAAATACGACATGATCATTTCTCTGGTGTAATAAGTAACAATAACGTGCGAAAAAAAGTGCGGTCACTTTTCATTGAAACGAAACGAAAAGAAAAAAAGCAAAGAATGTCAGATCTTTCGATGTACGATTCTTTGACGCCACACTCGTCTGTTCTAACACTGTCAGATACACTACGGAGTCCACTCGTCGTGGGCTTCATGTCGCGAGCCAAGTGCTGGCTTGTATACTAACTCCTATGTCCCACATTTGGGGAACTTTAGGCACAGACGTCCATTCCATACTCGAGTTTGAGCCAAAAAATATTACACGGATAATGCCTGTGTTCCGAAAAAAAATTGTACGGCACTTGCAACACAGTAAGCTCATAATATAAGTGTCGAAGATTAGAGGTGCTACACGAGAGTAACAAACACAAAAAAGAGGGAGGAGAGATCAGGACGACAGATGCCAGATAGGAAAGAAGGAGCAAACGACACCAGGGCATCCGCCAACCACCTACCTTCCAAAGAACTTCAGTTTCATTTTATGGTAACTACCTATATTATTTTAGACTGGAAAATCAGTGTTTTAGTAAGAGTTTTACGGAACTTGCAACACAATAAGGTCATATAAGTGCCGAAGATCAGATGTATTACAAGAGAGATAAGGACGACAGAAACGTTTCAAGTGATTTACACCAAAACCGAAATAAACGGAGTCAATACAAGACAGCCCAAAGCTCACTACGTGCTGCCAATAGTTGATGTACATGACGTACTGTGTTACTGACTTGAAAGTTGTAGGTCTCTCGGGGCCTATGGGACTTGTCAACAACAAAGACAACGCCGATGACGACGACAACAACGACAACTGCAATAACAACAACCGCAACAGCTGCAGCAGCCACAACGACGACAATAGCAA
>NW_004798522.1:1562-6285 GCF_000002075.1 Aplysia californica | reverse complement strand
CGACGACAACGACAACAACAACAACAACAACAACAACAACAACAACAACAACAACAACAACAAAGGATCGACTTGCGTGTGGTGTCGTCTTCGACATTAAAGTTACTTCACAACGATAACAACGTTCACTGTTTGTTTTTTTGTGCTGTTTTTTCATACCGGGTATGTTTCGAAAACGTATAACACACTCACACGGGTGTCAAACTAAAGGTCTGCGGCTGAACACAGCCCGGCTGACAATTATTATATTATACTGGGCATGAGAGAGAAATTAAGTAGTCCATCCTATGAATCTCCATAAAACAGAACCTTACTCCAAACATAAACAAATTTGTTGCCAAGAAAATATCAAGCAAAAATTGGTATCCGTTGATTTGTTATTAAATTGTATTTCAAATTTTGTCCGTTTGAATTCACATTATTGTTTTCAAAAAGTTTAATTTTTCCATGCTCAGTGAGTGCTTATCTAGCTTGGCCCGCAACCATTGGTGTAAATTTGTCTGCCCCCCCCCCCCCTTTTCCCCTGACTGATTGATTTAGACACCCCTGATCTACACTAGAGTCTGTTTTGGGATGTTACATTGACCAAATAAATATCAATACCAATATTTGTTATCATTATGTTACAACAACCAATCACTGCTAACCAGATATAACAACAATGTCGATACCAATGTCCGTTATCCAGATATTACAATGACCATATCAATACCAACTTCCATCATTCAGAAGTAACAATGGCCATATATCGATACAACGTCCGTTATCCAGATGTTACGATTACCATAATATATCGATACCAATGTGCGTTATCCAGATGTTACGATGACTCATTAACGACATATCAATATCAACGTCCGTTACCCAGATGTTACAATAATCATAATTTTTCGATACCAACGTCCGTTACCCAGATGTTACAATCATTATAATAATTATATAGATACCAACGTCCGTTATCCAGATGTTATAATGACGACATATCATTATCAACGTCCGTTGTTCAAATGCTATAATGACCATCTATCTGTACCAACGTCCGTTATCCAGATGTTATTATAATGACCACATATCAATATCAATGTCCGTTACCCGGACGCTCCAAACATGTCAATAGGGCCGTCCGGTGAGAAGACTCCTTGGTCCACCAAAGTGTTCTGTGTCTCCGGCATCGAGGAGAGCTGCTGTTGGTCGGCGCTCCCGCTCACGTCAGAAGACACGGGCTGGCTGGGGCTGGCGGCGGATTGTACGGGGTCCGAGGGTATGAGATTCGCTTGTGTCGAGACTGGAGGAATGGGATTTGATTTTATTGATACTGGAGGAATTGCGTTCGCTTGGGGCGAATCTGAAAAAACCAAGTTCTCTTGTTCTGATGAAAGTGGGACTGTAGGGAGAGAGTTTGTTGTTGGAGTCGTGCCTACAGAAATCGGATTCCCCTGTGCCGATCCTGAAGGAATCGGTTTCGATTGTTCCGAATCTAAAGGACTTGTCGTCTTCGTTTGAGTCGATTCTGAAAGAACCAGATTCTCTTGTTCCGATTCAGCAGTGGGGATTGTAGGATTCGCGGCTGGTGGGGTTGTTCCCGCAGAAATCGCATTCCCTTGCGATGATTCTGAAAGACCTTGATTCTCCTGCTCCAAATCAGCAGCGGGGATTGAAGAAGGCCCATTAAAAATCTGATTTTCTGGTATTGATTCTTCAGGTATCGACTTAGATTGTGTCGAATCTAAAGAACCTGTTTTCGTTTGAGTCGATTCTGAAAAAACAAGGTTCTCTTGTTCCGAACCAGTAGTGGGGATTGTAGGAGTCGTGGCTGATGCAGAAATCGCATTCCCTGGCGACGAGACTGATGGAACCGCGTTCTCTTGTTCTGATTCTCCAGTAGGGATAATAGAAACAGTGTTTGATTGAGTCGTCCCTGGAGAAACCGAATTTTCTTGTTCCGACAGTGATGGAATCGAATTTGCTCGGGACGTTTCTAAAAGACCTGGGTTCTCTTGTTCCGACTCAGCAGTGGGGATTGTTGGGACAGTGGCGGGTTGGGCTGTTCCTGCAGAAATCACATTCCCTTGCGTCGGGATTGAAGGAATCGGGTTCTCTTGTTCAGATTCTCCAGAGAGGCTTGTGGGAGAGGAGGGTGTGCTCGGAGAACTGACGGGGATGTTAGATTGTGAGCTCACTTCTCCCTCGGTGTCGGACGAGCGTGGAGTTGTGAGGGAGCCAGCGGTTACGGGGTTTGCTTCTTCGGGCATTTCGGACGGGGCTGCCGGGTTTCCAGAGGTAATCGAATTACGACTTGTAGAATCCAAAGGAGTGGGTGCTGAAGTCACGACTTCGCCAGAGGAGAGTGTAGCTGACGTCACAGGAGTGGCGCCCGGGCTGCGTGGGGCGCCTGTGTCGAGAGAGCCGGAAGGTGTCAGAGAAATGAGACGTACCGTGGTGGCGTCACCATCTTCATCCTCCTCCTCGTTTGTGGTTGTAGGTGGATTTGTTGGTGGAGGTGGTGGAGGGGTTGTTGGTGGTTGTGGTGGTGGGGGTGTTGTGGTAGGGGTCGTGGCCGTTTCTGCCGGGGTCGTCAGGGCAGAAGTTGTCGATGTCATCGTCGGTGTTGTAGTACCCGCGGTAGCTGTTGTTGTTGGAGGTGTTGTTGCTGTTGCAGCTGCTGCTGTTGCTGCTGCTGTCGTCGGGGCGGCGGTAGTTGCTGTCATCGTGGTGGTTGTTGTTGGTAGAGAGAAGGCGGTCATTGTTGTTGCTGTTGTGGTTACGACTGGAAGTGAGGAGCTCGCAGGTGAGCGGGAGGTCACAGGTGGTGATGACGTCACAAGTGGCGCGTCTTCCGGTGAGTCGGGGACGCGAGGCACCATGGGACGACGTCCACGCTTCTTCCTGCACAGACTGAGCCAGGCGTTGAGGTCCCGCTGGAACAACGCGCCCAGCCTGTCCCCCTGTCTGTCGCGGCGGGATACAGAAGACGCAGACTTGAGAGGAATTGGTGGACCTAACCTGCTGGACCTACGGAACCATCTTCTGGTGTTGGGGGCTGGAACAGGGGCGCTCTGGGTGTCGTTAGCTCTACTTACTGCACCACGTGTCGGCACACTGTCCAGCAAGAGGCGAGCGGCGATCCGTTGTAAGAGCAGAATGTTCTCGGGGGAGAGAATGGAGCGTAAGGGTCTGTACCTTGTCAGTTTGAGCAGGGGTAGGGGGCGGCGGGAGAGGGGACGGGAGGACAGGGAGGACAGGGAGCCCAGCGATAACGGACGGAGGGACTGAAGCGAGTCAGACAGTCTCCCATAACGAGGGTCTGATCTGGGGAGGAGGGAGGATGAGGAGGAATAGGAGGTGGGTGAGAACTCTCCCTCATACTCCCCCCGTGTCGTCCAGGCGGTGGTCACCACAACACAACACGTCACAAGGAGAGAGAGAGACGCTGTCAGTCTCATCTTGGCTTAAAAAAGGGGACAGTTATTTGATCTTCACAAAATGTAGACACTTTTATCTCGTCCGCTTGTTTGTTTGCTTGTCGTTAACTTGGTTTTTAAAATGTTTATTGGCCAGATCACTGCACAGAAGAACGAGAACTGTGAACGAACAATCTCCCGTCTTCTCTGAAATTCCAGCGAAACTTGTACGAATGTTCTATTTGTTACGAATAACGGAAGAACAAGTAGAATAGTAACGTTGCTTCCACGGATCAGCGTCACTTGGTATACGGTGACGTTACTGAGATTGCTGTCGTTGTTATTGCTCTTTTCGCTTTATTAATGCTGCTGAGTTGTTGTTGTTGTTAATGTTCTTCTTTAGGGAAGGTGTAGGCAGGATAAATGTGAAATTTACACTCTACAAGCTTTCGATTACAATATGATCAAACTTCAAGTACTCGTGGCCGCTAAAAGACGAGAGAATCTGCAGGGTTTCCAATATCTACAAAATAATCAACGAACACCGACAAGCTCTGAATAAATCTCGTCCAAACGAAAACCTGAACTTAAAAAAAGAAAAAGGTCCAACGAAATGGCTCCGAGTACCGCGAAAGAACTTATCTCTTCTGGCCACGAACTGAATGTAATTAAATAAAACTTTCAGGCCACAGAAAAACTTTCCTCGCTGCAGTAATAGTATGGGTTACAACAGTAATAACAATACGGATTACAATCTGAAGTGACACTGTATCCTTCCTATGTGAGCGTGACTTGCAAAAGAGAAACTTTAAGTTTCCACGGAAGATCTAGAAGGAAAAAGAAGGTATGCCTGTGTCGCGCCCAAATGGCTGGCCGGCTGTGGACTAGCGCATGTCCCACCCAGCGGACGTTTTATAAATATTGAAAAGAGCTCCTAACACACACGTAGACTTGTGAGCAGTCGACAGAATCATACATCTCCCTGACGTGGGGGCAACGGAAGCGTGTCCCTGTGACGTCGGCACCAGTCACGGACACTGTCTGGACCATCAATCTACACACTCTCGCACTGACCGCTGTCCACCTCGTGCCAGGGTGGGGGGCGCTAACAAACTAACAACAACAGAGAGCGAGGTGGGTTCAGCGACACATACTTAGGACGTGATGATGAGGCGGCCTTGGTAGTTTTTGGGTGTGTGTATGCGTTTTGTCACAGATAAAACTTTGAGGTAACTTGGAAGTAGTACATGTATTGTGCCCTTCAACCCCCCTCTCCCCACCCCCTCCTTCCTTTCAGGACACAAGAAAGAGAAGAATACGAC
>NW_004798522.1:0-1197 GCF_000002075.1 Aplysia californica | reverse complement strand
TGTGTGTGTGTGTGTGTGTGTGTGTGTGTGTGTGCATGTGTGTATATGTGTGTGTGTGTGTGTGTGTGTGTGTTCAGTCAGGTGGACAGATACACGGAAACAGCCACCAAGATATGACATGAGACATCCTAGCTTTGTCACTTTGTCACTTAGAGCGCATGCGCTGTCATGTCTATATTTGTCCGGGAATATTGCCCATCACTTGAGTGGTCAAGACAACCAATGATGTAACGGGCTGGGGTCCAAACAGGGGAGAGCCAAGAATAATTTCACCCCGATCAATGATGTAATAGGCAGGGGTTCAAGCATGGGATGGTTAGGAATAATTTCACCCGATCAATGATGTAATAGGCAGGGGTTCAAGCATGGGGTAGCCGAGAATAATTTCATCCAATGAATAATGTAATGGGCTGGGGTTCAAACACGGGATGGTTAGGAATAATTTTACCTGATCAATGATGTAATGGGCTGGGGTTCCAACACGGGATGGTTAGGAATAATTTAACCTGATCAATGATGTAAAGGGCTGGGGTTCAAACACGGGATGGTTAGGAATAATTTTACCTGATCAATGATGTAATGGGCTGGGGTTCAAACACGGGATGGTCAGGAATAATTTTACCCTATCAATGATGTTGTAGATTGGGGTTCAAACACAATGGTTATTGGAGCTTATTACGGATAAAAAATATGGTGGAACTATGCAATCTTCTTACCGGGTATGCAATAAATTGATTTCTTTAAAATAAAATAAGACTATTGTTTTAGTAGAGATTTTACGACGCTCGCAACTGCATAAGTTCATATGAGCGCCAAAAATAAGACCATACAAATTAAAACGATTGGAACAGATTTAAACAAAAACCAAATAATTAAAACAGAACTACCACGGTAGTCCATTACTGAAGCTGTGGTACTGAGAGGTCGAAAGGGGGGCAAGGGAAGGGCAGAATTTGTCAGGTTTGAGATTGGGAAAAACCATCTCTTTTACAAGGTACTATTTTCATACCCCCCACCACCCCATCACTCCCTCTTCCCCTTCTTACCCCTCAACCCACTTTCCCGCTCTCGACTCTCTCATATCCCTACCCTCTCCCAACCATCTCATCCTCTCTCAACCCTCACCTTCTCACCCACAATCCCCCCTTCCTCGCCATAAAACAAAGGTCTTTCCCGGACACACGCACTGACCGTAGA
>NW_004798521.1:153959-155160 GCF_000002075.1 Aplysia californica | reverse complement strand
TTACTTTCTATCTTAACACACTCAGCTAACATCGATGTTCTCAAATAGAGAACTGTGTTAGAAAAATATAATACGACATGGCTTATAGAAAAATACAGGCAAAAAGGCAGGAAATAAAACAACAAAACAAAACAAAATGAAGTGCCTCTTACGACGTCTGCAATAATATGTCTGCCAAACCGTCTGATCGTTATACGTGACAAGTCCAGACAGTTCAGACATTGACCGACAGAGACAGAACAAAGACGGACACATCGAGAGATACATATCAGGGAATTATTTCTGCAAGCTCTTTACGTCATTATCCAACTGTGAATCTCTGTCTGTTCAGTTTCGCTGACATAGTTTAATTCTTGGCAGATGCTTGTGGTGTAGTGATTATGTGCTTCCCTGTGGCACGCAGAAGGCGTGGGTGTTTTTGTTTTGTTTTTTGTTGCTTTTTCTTTTTTTAGTAGAGGTTTTACGGCGCTCGCTACTGCATAAAACCATATGGGCGCCAGAAGATTAGAGGTGTTACGAGAGAGTAACAAACGTAAAGAAGAAGAAGAGGAGATAAGGACGATACATGTTTCATAGGAAAGAAGAAGCAAACCACACCAAAGCACCAGACAACCACCCATTAGCGTGGAATTGATTACCGAGAGAGTAGGAAGAATTTTTATCGAGTATCTCTCTCTATCTCTGTATGTCTGTTGGCAGGTTATATTGCACTTTGTCTGTGTTGGTCATGACAAAAGTAATGGAACCCAAGCAGCCTGCCTCCTATATGATCTAAATTGTGTCAATGAGGGCAGAAAACATCAACTATTACAATGTTTTAATGTTTCCCGATACTTTGAGGCGCTTGAATGTTGTTTTTTTTCCCCCCCTAGTATTTGATTACTGTATTTGCTGTACTTCCATATCGGCAATGTTTAGATTATTGAACAGACTGCTTCGATCCTATCAGGGCCCACAAAAGCTGTGCGGAACATAACATCCCGCCCGAAAACAGAGATGAGTGTGCAATAATGAATATCTTATCCACTCCGGATCGAACCTTTGTCCCAGTGACACAAGAGATACAATAAACCGTCCATAGAACAAATACTATGAAACCAATCGCTCTTTCCACTGAGCCGAGTTAAAAAAAGAAAGACAACAAGTAAAAATAAAACAAATTAATAAATGAAACCCCACATGTTAAAGGTCGGGGGGGAGG
>NW_004798521.1:148914-150006 GCF_000002075.1 Aplysia californica | reverse complement strand
AGACAGACAGACAGACAGACAGACAGACAGACAGACAGACAGACAGACAGACAGAGACATAGAAGAAGGTGCCGTGCGCATTCAACTATAGCAACGAGACTGGTGTTATATTACGACAAAATAACAAAAGTCATGGTAAAAGATGGATTACATCGGTTGAAACAAAACAAAACATACTCGGTAATGTACCCATTCATCCGGGCGCAAAAGAGAGGCTTATATGGCGCGAACACTTCGGTGAAGTTTTTAGAATGCGAAGGTCGACAGCCATGACAGTTTACTGTCTGGGTTTACAAGTCTGTGGGTATAACTGTGGAGGTGTTGTGGATAGAGAGAGAGAGAGGGAGAGAGAGAGAGAGAGAGAGAGAGAGAGAGAGAGAGAGAGAGAGAGAGAGAGAGAGAGAGAGAGAGAGAGAGACGGGAGGGGGGAGACGGAGATTAATAGTGAGATACGAAGAGGAGAGAAAATAGGGAAAAATCAAGGAAGAGACAGACATGAAGACACATTTCGGAGAAGCAAACTGGCAAACTGCACCGTCTGTGACGTGGTACACCAAAGGGAAGACGACTCTCCACCACTTCTCTCAAGGGAAATCCAGTTATCGCCCCTGCTGACCCACTTTCCCCGCGACCTCTGTCAGAATCCGACATGGACGGAGGCCGCTTTCCCCAACATTTCACGGAATATAAATGTCTGAAACAGCCCGAGACTGGCGGAAATTCAATAAACCTTTTGGGGATGTTTGGACTGAATACATGGGTAATTTAGGCGGGCATTCGAGGGCTGACAGGTCTTGTGCAAACTTTGTAATTTTCCCTTGGTGCGAAAAGTTCCTGAAAGTGAAAGGGAATTTCCGGTACTTTAAGGATTTTGGAAAAGGTAAAGTGACAATGGCTCTTGACTTAGGCTTATTTTATGGTTCTTCCACTTAACCCTCCCCCCACCCCCTCCAAAAAGAAAGAAAGAAAAGCACCAAAAAATAACGAAATAAATATATACCTCTCCCTCTCTCTCCGTCTCTTCCTTTTTGCTTCTTCCTTTCTGTCTCTCTTTATTTTTTCTCCTTCCCCTTTTCTTCCTCCTCTTCTCTC
>NW_004798521.1:145147-147061 GCF_000002075.1 Aplysia californica | reverse complement strand
AGAGAGAGAGAGAGAGAGAGAAAGAGAGAAATGGGTAAAGACAGGTAATAGTATATTCTATCTTACTGCGTATATCTGTCTCTTTCTTTTTCATTGTTTAGTTTCGTTTTGTTTGTTTATTGTTTCGTGTTTCTTGCTTTATTCTCTACATATCATTCCTTCTCTCCCCCCTCCTCTCTACACACACCCTCCTGCCAATCTAATGTCCCACAGTCCAAAAAATCAATTTCCTACGACACTTATCTCCCCCTTATACAAACAGACGCATCTCCCAAAAAATAACCCCTATCTCTGTGTACACACACATACATTTTAAAAATGCACAACGCTTGGTGGGATAATTTGACAGTCTATTGATGATAAGACGTGATTATCGATGTGTTTTTTACTCGATCCAGCCCCTCTAATTAATCAGGTCTTTGAATCAAACAAAGTGTCATTGCCCCCACTCAACGAGTTGTATTTCTATTTTGTCCATAGACTTGTGTCACAATAACCTAGATTGCGCAAAATGACGTAATTCCGGTTGAATATGGAGCACATCCTCTGACTCAATTTGAAGCCAATGAACGGGAAGGGGGAAAGGTGCCAAACGCACTCGACTATAGGATGGTGTATTGTTTTGTTTAATTTGTTTGTTTGTCTGTTCTTCCCTTTCAGTTAGACCCCCAAGGTGCGCCCACTTAAACACAAAGTTTTTATAGAGAGCAAAAGCCACGGTCTAAGACATTGTTGTTTTTCTAGTTTAAGAGTTTATATTTTAAACCAAGCAAACCCAAAAGACCAAAAATAAATAAATAAAATGTTATAGATGGAAAAAGGCAGAAACGATAAGTGGAAGTGTACAAAAAAAAAAGAATCCAAAAGAAAAAAACAACAGAACACACACAATAAAAAAATAAATAAATGTATACATGAAAAGCGAAAGTGTTACTAAACAGAAAAGGAAACCGGCATTTATTATGATTTGGCTTTTCATCTGAGATAGGATCTATCACACTTCATTTAGAAAGAAAGAAACGTTTCCCCGGCAACCAGAATGAGACTAATGCTCATTGAAGGAACGCTTTACGTTATGACGTCATTGCAGTAACACTTCAAGGTGTTCGTTGGTTGGTTGGTTCCATGTGTAAGAGTATATTTGAAGGGAACTGACGTCTTTGTTGAACTTAATAACAGTTCATGGCTGTCATAAACATTTAAGATTGAGTAAGAGGGAGCTAATAGCTCTGGCGATCTAATTAAAGAAAATTGTAATGACAAAGTACTTGGTGTTGTAAGGTGATGAGTTAAAAATAATGTAATTAGGTCATGGGTTAAAAGCGGTGTTGTTATGAATGGTGTTGTTAAAGGTGGTGTTGTTGGTGTTGTTAAAAGTGGTGCTGTTAACGATGGTGCTGTTAGAGATTGTGTTGTTAAAAATGGTGTTGCTGTTGTTGTTGTTAAAAGTGGTGTTGTGCTGTTGTTGGTGTTGTTAAAAGTGATGTTGTTGATGTTGTTAAGAGTGGTGTTGTTTGTGTTGTTAAAAGTGGTGTTGTTAACGATGGTGCTGTTAGATATTGTGTTGTGAAAAATGGTGTTGTTGTTGTTGTTGTTAAAAGTGGTGTTGTGGTGTTGTTGGTGTTGTGAAAAGTGTTGTTGTAAGGTCCAAGTTTAATTAATCCCAGCAGACTGTTACTAGATTTGATTTCAACAAAGAAAAGAAAAAAAACCCTTCCGTATTAGGGAATCGAAGTATTGTTTTTAAAGGAGTGGTGGGGTGGGGGTGGGGGTGGGGGGAGAAATTTAACAATTGCACTGGACATATTGGTACCATGTAATACGAGAAGGCTTCCAATATAGCTGAATCGGACGTATTGGACATTTGCATTTTTTCTTCTCTATAAAGATTATTTTTTCTAAAATATTGTTTAA
>NW_004798521.1:140542-143439 GCF_000002075.1 Aplysia californica | reverse complement strand
ATGCACGGACACACACACACACACACACACACACACACACATACACACACACACACATACACACACAAACACACACACACACACAAACACAAAAACACAGAGACACACACTTAAAAACAACAGTAATAAAAAAAACCAAAGGTAATCAGTAAAAACTAAACCCCGAAATCCAAACCTAATCAAAACAACAAAAAGCAACAAACAAAATAAAGGCCGATTAACCATTAAATAGCGTTAACTCCGCCCGAAAGCACCTGCAAAATAAAAACCCACAGCGATAAATCTTCCAGTTTAAATGAACGATTCAATCTTTGCTACGGTATCAAACGGCAATTTCCGAATCCATTACCAGTTTTCCGAGAGGCCAGTGTTCTCATCTGTCTTGTTCCTCGCGGTCAGATGGAGAGAATAGAGGGAAAGGCAGAAGGAGAGGCAGAAGGAGAGAGAGAGAGAGAGAAAGAGATAGCGAAAGACACAGACGGACAGAGATAAAAGTTCTCGCTTGCTCGTGATCCTAGCTTCGGTCAAATTGATTTGTTGTTGCCTGACGAACCCAATGTTTGTCGATTTATTGTTTAGGTCAATCTCCACTTCCAGATTTTTTTTTGTCGATTTATTGCTTTGGTTAATGTCTTATTATCTTATTGCATTTTTTTCTGTTTCTTTAATGTTACCATCCTATTGCATTTTTTATCGGTTACTTACATGGGTATACGATTTGTTTTTCCATTTGTCCATTTGACGCTTAGAGCAATCTCTACTTCCAGGTTTTGTCAATATATTGCTTTGGTTAATGTCTATTATGATCATTTTTTTCGGTCTATTTATTGCTATTTTTTAAATTTTCATCGGTTAATCGTTTAGGTATATTTATCTTTTTTGGGGTGTGTCCATTTATTTCTATGGTTAATACACTCTCTTGTCAAATTTGGATTAATTTTTTTTAATTTATGTTCAACCTTTATTACCTATCAAGTGTTATATAAATTGTACATATTATATATATGTAAACTTTTACATCCATATGCCCAAATTTAGCTTGTTTAGGAGGTGCACTGATTAGAACATGCCTTTCAAGGTCAACCCACGATGTGTACGACACAAGAACCCAGCAGATAGACGTTGATATTCGGTAAAATATAATCCCCGCTCGGGAATTGAACTCACGTCTTTAGCGTACACCAGCAAAGAACCTAACCATCACGTCACCGTCGGCAGTAATTCACAAATTACGATCTAAAAAAACCCGACAACGAATCATTAGATAAATAACGATGCAAAAACTTTAATCACACTGAGATTTGGACTTCATCAACACTCACTATTCCCACGAGAGGTTGTTGATTATGTTATAGATTACAGATTACCTTGCATTTTAAAAGTACACCGCATTATCAACATTTTCTTACAGTTAGAAATTGAAACTAACAGAAGATGATAGCACTGAAGGAATTGTTACTGTACTTGTTTTGCGCCTAGATCAATACATTTTAAATCATATATTTAAAAAGCGGACTTTTTCCACTTTGTCTATCATGACCAGAGCAAACCTGGGCAGAAAGAGACAATCTACAGACTTTCTACTGCTAGCTACTCCTTGGCTCCTTCTAACTGCTGTCTTTCAGCCACACCCCTGATCTTCTGGTAGGAAATATCTACTCCCAGAATTCTCGGACAAGGCGAAAAATCGAGGTGTCATTTGTGCACGTTAAAGATCCCTTGGTGATCAAAATCAACAAGAGTAGGCTTCGGCCGCCACAAGGGCAAAATTCAAAATGTCCCACCAGCTGAAAATGTTTAATGTGTCCTGTGCATGACCTTATGCAGTTGCGAGCGCCGCAAAACACCTACTAATATGAAGAAGAAAAAGAGACAGGGGCACGACATTGTAGTAGTCAAATGACCACAGACAGTCAACAGAAAAGACTCCCCAAACGAAAGAGAATCGAACTCACGTCTTCTGGGTCTGGCGGCAAAAAGCCTATACCTACACCACAGAGAGGGTGCGGTGGCAAAATGGTTAGTGCGCTCGCCGCCGAAGCGGAAAGTCCGGGATCGAGCAACGGTGCGGAGTCTCGGACGCGAATTTTTTTTCGCCACCTCCAGTCCACCCAGCAGTAATGGGTACCTGACTTCGAGTTGGGGAAGTAAAGGCGGCGTGGAAAGGAAGTGGCCACCCTACCACAACAGGAATAAAAATGTTACTTTTTACACTACAGACGCTGGTTTTGTAGTTACTCACATATGAGATGTTAACAATATGCACGTATAGAAGGGATTCGAAGTTAAAAGTGACTTTCCCTCATGACGTCACAGTCGCCCACATAATATTATTACGAGATTTATTCCTAGATTTGGGTAGTATGAGAGGAAAGAGAGCTCTGGTAGACTGATAGTTTAAATGCACTAATTTGGAGAATTCCTTCTCTACACTTAATCCCTGCAAAATGATACTTATAGCCCCACAGAGAGAATAATTACTAGATTTGGGTAGTATGACAGGAAAGTTCTAAATAGAGAGCTCGGGTAGACTAATAGTTTAAATGCACTAATTTGGAGAATTCATTCTCTACAGTTAATCCAAGCAAAATGATAATTAATTACTGATTTTATACATATTATCATCCGTCTGTATTCAAAGATGTAGACAAGTAGTACATGCCTTTAAAAATGTAAACGATCAGCAAGCAGACCATTTCAAGGATCCTGGAGAGGAGGGAGGAGCAGCTATAGCATTGTGCAGCCTACAGCGACGCCTATTCTCAAACCAATTAAGTAACCCTGAAAGAAAAATGTAAACTACTTTTTAAAAAAGGGAAGTTTTATTATCGAGAATTTAAAACTTTAACCATGTCAACTAGAGTATCTATGTGTGTGTTTGCGTGTGTGTGAGGGTG
>NW_004798521.1:137401-139328 GCF_000002075.1 Aplysia californica | reverse complement strand
GCGCATATTCACACACACACATACATATTTCCAGAACATACATACATTCCAATACACATAATATGATTTATAATATAATGAAATATATCTGTCAGTCTGTCTGTCTATTTGCCTGTCTGTCTATTTGCCTGTCTGTCTATTTGCCTGTCTGTCTAACTGTTTTCCCCTCTGTGTAACACCACAACCATTCTTTAATCATTGCCATATTAGTATTGCACGCAACATGAGTTGGGTTGTTTTTCTGTTGTTGGTTGGGTTTTTCTAATGTATTTTGTTTCTTTATTGTTTTTTTTAAAACAAAATCCATATTCAGTTAAAAAGAACGTTACGTTTGAGTATGAAACCAGGATGTAATAGCAGACATGTCCGGTTGTTTTTTGTGTGATTTTGTTTGTCTGGGAGTAGTTAGTTTTTTCTTGACATCATGTTTGCGTTCTTTATTTTCATGCTCTCTCTACATTTATTGTACCCATCTAAATCTAGTTGTCAAAAAATCGTATTCTTCTTTCTCACCAAAAGTTTTCCGACTGAGTTCCTACTTTCTGGCATTGCCTTTTGTATTGAACAAATGCACCATGACGCTAGAGGTCTTTGGCTTTGTACCTTAATCTCCCCCCCACCCTCCCCTTCGCTCTTGCCTTTGTATTCATCCCCGGTTCTTTTCTTCTTTTTTTTCTTTTTCAAATATAATTTTCCTGTTCGAGAACATTCTTTCCAGCCAAATTCCTGACATTTGACATTGCCTGCAGTACTGATGAAATACACCCTCGCTATAGGGGGGTCTTTTGACTGCGTGCATGAAAAGGCCTTTTGTACAGACATAGAAAACACGAGCTATTTTTGATGACGAAAACAGGGCTTGAATAGACTTCTATTTTTGTTCGGTTTTGTGTGAGCAAAGGAGTATTTTGTTTGTGAGATATTTCCTCGGGTTCTGTGGAAGTGTCCGGGGGGCTATCAGTTGTTTGTTAGAAGGGAAGTAAATAACGGACGTCGTAGTGTCTCTGGTAATGGCGACGACGGCGTTTACGACAGCTACAACAACAACATCAAGACCTGAACAAGAGTAACAACGACGTCAAAAAGTACTTTAAGAATAATGATAAAAGTAGCAACAACAATAGCAGCAGCAGCAAAAGCAGGAACAACAACAACAACAATAACAACAATTACATAATCATCAACAACAACAAAAACGAAAGCAAAACAACGTTGAAAAGAATACTAAATAACAACAAAACAACAATAACACAAGCATTATGAGCATCAAAACAACAACAATAACTAGATTATCTAACACTAGTCTTTAGTTTTAGTAGAGGTTTTACGGCGCTCGCAACTGCATAAGGTCATATGAACGCCAAAAGATTAGAGGTGTTACAAGAGAGTAACAAACATTAAAAAGAAGAAGGGGAGATAAGGACAATAGATGTTTGATAGGAAAGAAGGAGCAAACTACACCAGAGCACCCGCCAATCACCCACACTTTTTTTGTTTTGATAATGTGTAAAATCTGTTGTTTATTAATCGAGCTAGTTAATTATACATTATGAGGATTAAAAATTCAAGACCGACATTTCACCGGATGTCAGCAGACAACGTAATGTTTCCTGATCCACATATGCCGTGATCGTTTTGTCAGATCAAAGGTTTGTTACTTTAAAGTGCCACACTAGTACATACACATAACACACACACACACACACACACACACACACACATACACACACATACACACACATACACACACATACACACACACACACGTTCACACTGATATATAATCAATAACTCACATGCACACGCACACACAAATACAGACACATGCATACACTATTACAGACACATTGACACAAAGACTGACTAACATATACAGACAGACAGACAGACAGACAGACAGACAGACAGACAGACAGACAGACAGACA
>NW_004798521.1:135560-137207 GCF_000002075.1 Aplysia californica | reverse complement strand
AGAGAGAGAGAGAGAGAGAGAGAGAGAGAGAACATAGACACATAAAAACACAAACGGATAAACACATCTTAAAAAAGATAATACCTAACATACTATGATATAACGCTATGGGATTTTTCAAATCTAAACGTACCTTTTTTTTTAACAGAAAAACCTATAACGTATTGCCCTCATTTCATTAGGACAGAGGAGAAGACATTCAAATTTTCCAACCAACCTTCCAAATTCCTCATCCTCCCTTCAATTTCTATATATCAGTTCCTCCTCTCCCCTCCATGATCCTTCCTTCAGCTCCACCCCCCTTTTATGGCCATGTCCTCTTTTCCCCTTCCAACCTGTTATCCCGGAGATATTATATTTAAATGCAAATCTTCAGACACGATTCAGACATGTTTTCAACAAAAAACCAAACATTACAATTAAAAAACCCTCAAAGAATATGAAAAGCAAAGCAAACACACAAACAGACATACAAAACAAATAAACAGACAGAAACAACAGAGGTACAAGAAGAAAAGCACCGCTTACCAAGGACACCCTCCAACTTATCACGATTCATAAAAAAAGGAAAAGAAAAGAAAAGAAAAATTTGAGGAATAAAATCCAAAGAAAAACAATGATTGGAATCCGCTTTGGCAGCAATGCCTGGAATCGATATTATGCAAAACAGTTTTCTGTGCTGTAATCGAATATGATCACACGCACACAGACGTCTGTGTACACAGGAACCGGAAATGAAGCAGAACAGTGGCCAGGAGACTCGCAGTGGCGCCCTCTAGCGGCGAACAGACAATAGCAGCATAATCAAGTGTTGCATGCTGGGCAGACAGGCCTTGGGGCCATGTCAAGCAGTCTCTAACACCAAGTGCACACTACATAAATTTTCCTCAAACCCCTGTTTGATTATCGTTTGACACATTTGATAGATGCAAGATATTTTGTTCCATGTTTCAACGTAAAATATGGTTGTAGAGTGTTTGCTTGTGTTTCTTTTGGTTGTTTTTTGTAGGTTTTTAAAAAATTGTTGTTGGTTTGTTGTTGTTGTTGTTGTTGTTGTTGTTTGTTTGTTTGTTTGTTTGTTTGTTTGTTTTTTGGTGGGGGTTGTCTAATTTTATTTGTACTGTTTTTTGTTATATTTTTTAAAGTCAAGATAGGGCCTATTTCATGAACATTGTGGCGTCCAGCCAATCAGAGGGCTATTGTGTGTAACAATACATTGTGTGGTCAAATCTTTTGTTTGAACGTGGATAGCAAAATCCTGTTATTGACTACTTGGTGATTTTAGATTAAATTATGTAATGGCAAAAAACAGAGGTTTACATAATATAGTCTGCACTGAACAGCACTATTTCCTGACATAATCCTGATCCAATCTGATCATTCACATCTGGTCCATTTGACCAGTGGGCACCACTGTTTAACCAACTTTATCCCCTACGGCTCTGCATGGGCGTAAGGATACAACACCAGTTGAAACCACCAAAAACAGACATGTGCACTGATTCACATTTTGACAATATCTCATACATTATTCTTTTATCTTATTTAGAACACTGGGTGGCCAGGAATGTCGCGAGGCAGTTATCCTACACCATCCCCATTAGCTTGGGGTTCATTACTTCACTCTCTCTCTCTCTCTCTCTCTCT
>NW_004798521.1:131251-133271 GCF_000002075.1 Aplysia californica | reverse complement strand
CACGCACACACACACACACACGCACGCACGCACACACACACGCGCACACACACGCGCGCGCGCGTGCGCACACACACAAACACACTCACAAACTCACACACACAACACACGCGCTCGCGTGTTGCATGGGTTTTTTCCAGAATTCAGCATTTTTTAAATGGCATGTTGACTTGATTTGCCGTTACAAGGATCTCAGATGTTTACCGGGTTCAAAGTTCAATAGTCATGCGAAGACTTTCTGAACTCTGTATTATGGTACCCTACTTCCAAACAATTGTAACCTTGTCCCAGTCCTCAACAGGCTGATTTTAAAAGAACTAGTTCAGACAATAGTTTTTAGGAGTCATATAAACATCTTGGCTTTGGTTCAAATATGTGTTTTAAGATCTAGTTGCTCAATAAAAAATGGTTACCTTCACCTTCACCTATTTCGTGGACTGGATGTCCTTCGGGGCGCTTTTAAAGATTTGACACCAGCTGCATCCACTCCCTCGGGTCTTCAGTTTTCCTGAGGATGTCTTTGAGTTCCAAGCCTGTCCATTCCTTGATGTTGTCCTCCCAACCTCTTCTTCAGTCTGCCTCTGCTCCTTTTCCCCTGGACGCTACCTTGCAGGATCATCTTGGCAAGGCCGGATGAACGGGTGATGGTTCCATACCATTGCAGTTTGCGTTTCCTGACCAGAGGGAGGTCAGCATATGGTCCGATTTCATTTTTGATTCGTTGTTTGACTTCATCATTTATGGTATAATCTTTGTATGAGATACCAAGGTGGTTGGTTGCCGTAAAAAGGTAAGATGAACTTGTATATAACTTGTTTCTCTCGGGAGGTCTTCCCGCAACAAACATACAACTACAAACCTTTTCTTGATCCCAAGCATACTAAAGTGAGACGTTGCCTTTATGGCAATCTCTCTAATAGAAGTAGAGAACACAAATAAGGCAAAGTGTCAATTAAAGTAAATACATTTTAGCAGTGCTCTCTGAATCTTGCCAATCAACTATCTATCACCGTCCGGAGTGGCACTTACCCTTTTTGGAGACAGAAGCAGACCGTTACAAATGCTGCTGCACTCATCTTTCTTCGAGATTATAATCCCAAGCTGAAAAGTGACACGATGCCGAAATGGATGTCATTTCTCCCGCGTCGAGCAGTCTAACTTTGTAGAGCTGCAGTTTATAAAGTCAATTCCCGTCTCAGATCCGAATTGCTGAGTTTCTCAGCTAGCGAAACTTTGTAAAACGTAACGTTGGTGTGGCAAGCATTGCACTTAAGTCCGTTTGAGCATCTTTTTTTTACACCAGAGACGAAACGCTAGTTCTTGTTGTTGTATTGTTGTGTCCTATCAGGAATCATGAAAGCAAGAAAATTGTATGCCTTGACCATAGCATTAAACTGCATTTTGTAGGTGGGGGTGTTGAAATATGCATCTTTGATGGAAATTTGGGAGGGTGTAAAAATCGAAAACTCTAAAAATTTGGATTTATGTGGATTGTATGTTACAGCGATGATAACGTCCATCCATGGCCGAGGCCACTCGTGTATATGCTTTGACCATAATACTTTTTGGAAAATTTCTTTCCTGTTGTCTACCAGAATTACCCAAAAATACCATGCATTCTTCCTTTTACGTTTCATAGCACCAGCAATCATCCGTACGCTCAGCTGTGATTTACCTAATGATTTAAGACATGAAAAAAAAAAATTTGACTTGATTTGGTGAATGCACGGTTCCAGTCGAACACCGACGAATAAGATTTCCCGAAACCTTTGAATATGTATATATCACGTGATGTAGTATTCCCTAAACAGAGCTGACACTGTTCGGCTATTGGCATTCCAAATTCGATTAAGACATTCACATCACCACACATTGACTCGCCCTTGCAGTTCTGTGTATTCTTCTGGGTGGGGTCTGGAAAAGTGGGGAGGTGGCTGCTGTAGTTTGTTGTTGTTGTTGTTATTGTGGTTGTTTGTTTGTGTGTGTGTGTGTTTGTGTTTGGATTTTTACGAAGGGTGGG
>NW_004798521.1:129900-131151 GCF_000002075.1 Aplysia californica | reverse complement strand
AAAGCAGACTTTGTGCTGTTCAGGCGAGAAAGGTGAGCAGAGTAAGGCCTGATTCTCCGTTTGGACTTCTCTATTGACATCCATCCCTTGGCGCTCATAAGACCTTATACAGTTGCGAGCGCCGTAGAACCTTACTAAAGCTAAACACAGTTGAAACGTGTGGTGGCGGGCTATCTCAACTCGATGTCGGACAGGTTCAACTCTGGGGGCTGAGAGGGATACAACGTCCCAGTAGATATACAGCAATACTCTTTGTTTGTTTAAGTAAGCGTTTTAAAGCACTTGCAACACAATTAGGTCATATAAGTGCCAAAGCTCAGAGGTGTTACAAGAGAGTAACAAACATAAAAAAAGAAAAAGGGAAGATAAGGACGAAAGATACTTGATAGGCAGAAGAAGCAAATCACACCAGAGCACCCGCCAACCACCCACGGCAATACTCTATCGAAATAGTTTTTTCTTTTTTAAAATGCCTGCCCATTCAGGAGTCGAAGTCAGACCTTCCGCGTGCGACAACGGTCTGTTTAGCTGAAAATAACAGATATGTTTTCGGGGGGGGAGGTTTCTACAATTATAGTCTAAGTATAGAGAAGCATACGCACACAATAACGGCTGTCGTTTTCTGGAAAAATATAGGTTAGACACAGTAAACGGACAGGAGAGATGCAACGGCTACCAGTGGAGACCTCCTTTTAGTTAGTTTTAGAAGAGGTTTTACGGCGCTCGAAACTGCATAAGGTCATATATGAGCGCCAGAAGATTAGAGGTGTAACAAGAGAGTAACAAACATAAAAAAGGAAAAGGGGAGATAAGGACGATAGATGTTTAATAGGAAAGACGAAGCAAACCACACCAGCGCACCCGCCAACCAACCACAGTGGCGTACTCTAATCATCCACAGAGCTCCATAGATTTTATGTTAATTTCGCATAATTTCTTCCAAACGAGTCAGCCCATCATAACAACATTTACAACAAAACAAAACTCAAATGCATCGATAAATGGAATTTTAATTTGGCTGGATATGACGTAAGAATTGAGTCACAGCTTGCCAAAATACACAAAAACAAGAACAGTTTTGGGGGACATTTCAGTTTTCAAAAAGGGATTTTTAAATTCCAGCACACGCCAATGTATAATTCATACTGAATAAGTTATCTTTTTTGCTGCATTTGAAATGTGTGTATGCCCGGATTATTAAAATTGTATTTATCTTTATGTTATTGTTTTAATTTATCTTTTTTATTTGGG
>NW_004798521.1:127405-129418 GCF_000002075.1 Aplysia californica | reverse complement strand
TGTGTGTGTGTGTGTGTGTTTTCTGCTTTTCCATACATCAATACCGTCGCCAACCCTATTCAGTGATGCTTTTGTCCACACCCGGCCTCCTGAAGCTTACAACTAATCCTGGCTCTCTACGATCTGAATGCAATCACAATCTGTTGCCCGTCAACAATCGCTACTACTTAGTTATTTCCCAAAGATTGCTAACCGAGTTCACTTAGACATTATGTTTATGGACGTTTGCAGTACACTATTTGTCCGTGCGTGTGTATATTACGTGTTAGGTGTTGCTTAGATCGATAAGTCGGTAATCCGGCCTGTGGCGAACGTTATGTTATTAGGAATTAGCTTTTCCAGCCGCGTGTTTGTTTGCTGTACGTTTTTATTTTTGTTTTGTTTCCTTTGTTTCGTTTCGATGAGCTTTTTGTGGGATTTTTTATGTTTGTTTGTTTGTTTTGTTTCGTTAGTTTTTTTTCCAGCAAAAGCAACACGATCTGTTTCTTTGATTTACATAACCAACATCCTTGTTGTAAGACACAAGCTGACGTAAGGAATCACACGGAATGCGTTCTCCCAAGGTGCGTTTATGGGTGTGCGAATAGGGGGGGGGGGTGCAGATTGACTTCCTAAACAAGGGGCCAGTGCACACTGCCAGTTAAATTCTCCAAATTGAGTCGGTGCCAGCCAGATTTTCTCCTTTAACTAGGGCAAACGTTATGATTTACTTTTATGCTCTAAGAATTTCGTTCGATTGTTTCGGGCTCGCTGTCAGCTCAGTTAGTGCAACGCAAAAATGCTCTGAGAACTGCCAAGACCAAGGTGTTGATGTGGGAAACAGCCACAGAGGGGTAGGTCAATGCCCAATAATGTAACGTTTGCCCCAAGCCCGACTTAAGACCTATCGATATATAGAAAGAAGGAAAGGATTTCTACCAGCTTGGATAAGCCGTATCGGGGATGGACTTAAATTGGAACTAACGTTCCACCTCTTACATGTCTTTACGGCGTTGAAAGGGGACGATAAAGCCATTCAGGACCAGAGTGGTTTCGAATCGGCGGGAGCCTGCTATCCTGCTTTTTCTCCATGCATCGCTCCGTGCTGCCTGTTGTGGCCATTGACTTTCATTGATGTCACGGAAGATGATGAGAGCCTTCTTGAGTGCTTCCTTTTAGCGCTTCCGGTATTTAATTGTACGTAAATAGTCCGGTCTTCTGTGCCAACGGCATGGACATGGAATCTCGCTAAGGAGTGTACACTCTACGAAAAGAATGTACACTCATCAAAGAACATAGGCTCATCTCAGTGACCCCAATCGGCATTGCATGTATCTGTTAGATTTAAGGAGTTCTGAGTGCCCGGCCATGTTTCGACTGTTTCTGTGGTTTAGTGTGGTTAAAAGCTATAATTTGTCGTTGTACACAGAGAACAAAGGGTCGATTCCAGGGTGGGGGGCAATTCATATAAAAATGTATTTTTTTTAGTATCTCTTTTGTCTGCTGCTATGCTGTATCCAACTCGACCTGGGTTAGCCCTGACATACATGTTTGAAACAGGCTGAATTTGAATGAATCCACTTTGCGTTCACAGAGGCAAATTGTAATGTTCTACTTCCAAGACAGTTTCACACAATCAAAAGGACATTATATGGGCCCTCATTGCAACTTTTCAACTGATCAAATGAATTGTTAGTCGTTAGCCAAGTGATGCGAAGTCTTTCTTGCATCCACTTTTAGGAGATGTTTCTTGTTTATGGCACGAGTCCGCACCTAAACTGTCGGCGTCTGTGGTGTTTTGGTTAATAGGTTCTTTCTGTCTGTCTTGCTTTTTTCCTACTCTAAGTGACGATTATTTTATCGATTTTTTTTTTACCAACACTTAATGAAAACTATCATGTCGATGTTTTCCCCGTTACTCAAACGCAAACTCAGTTGTGCGCTTCTCTCTCTCTCTCTCTCTCTCTCTCTCTCTCTCTCTCTCTCTCTCTCTCTCTCTCTCTCTCTCTCTCTCTCTCTCTCTCTCTCTCTCTC
>NW_004798521.1:124020-125348 GCF_000002075.1 Aplysia californica | reverse complement strand
AAAAAAAGAGGGAAAGAAAGAAAGAAAGGAAGAAAGAGAACTCGAGGGAGGGAATAAAGGACGTTGTAGCCAGTTCAATGACTCTGCCTCTCTGAAAGCAGAGCAATATATAAGAAATATAATGATGGCAATTTGTAAAGAATGTAATGATAATGAGTAGACATTAAGAACTGTATTCGGCAGACTGATTATCTGAGGACGTGTTAAAGCGGATTGGTATTCCTGATTGCCATTCGTACTTTGGAGATAGTTTCATGTCCATAGCAGATTTGAAGCATCTGTTTTCGGGTTGACATGGGGTCAGATGAGCTTGTGTGTGTGTGTGTGTGTGTGTGTGTGTGTGTGTGTGTGTGTGTGTGTGTGTGTGTGTGTATGTGTGTGTGTTTGTGTGTTTGTTTGTTTGGCCCTTGGGGGAAAAGGGGGAGTGGAAGGGGAGACAGTTGTTTATACAAAGTACTGCTCTTACTCATATTTTTCAGGCTGAGCTGTCCAAATTTGATTTCAGATTTTTTCTTTTAGAGAGAGAGAGAGAGAGAGAAGGGGGGGGGGACAAAGTGAAAAAGGGAGAGCAAATGGGAAGGGGAGAGAAGTATGTTTAACTATGTTTATTGACTTAGTGTTCTTACCTAGCATTTACGTATTATGTATATATGTGTTACCAAGAATGAGGGGAGGCGTTTGGGGATGAAGGTCCCATGATATGATTTGAGACAGGTGTTAGGTTTGGAGCCGGCCTCCTAAATGATCCACTCACTCAACATACAATTCCAGTCCTTATATTGCTGTGCCATATCGTTTCACACCTTCTTTATTCTATTCTATTTAATTATTTATATATTTATGTACATATTATGTATTGATTTATTTATTTTTTATTTTTTTAAATATTTATTTTTAAATTAATTTTCTTTTTGTTAATTTATTTGGGACAATAGACAGTTTCATGGGATAGCACGAGGCACCGTAAAAATAGTTTTCCAGTTTTGTCATTGGAACTGTGTTGTCACGGGCGGAGGGGGTAGAGTGACGGGGGAAAGCTTTCAAGGCTTTGATGAGCCGATCTGTAACATGAAACAAGACATCTAGGATTCTGGTGACCTGTCGTACAGAGGTCATTGTTCCGCCGCTCACGGCTCGATGCCACTCCCATTGCTGGTCTCTGGTGTCTGATCTCCGATTCATCCTCTGATTTTATTGATCCAACCAGTTCAGACTCGCAGACTGACACCCCTTTCACTACCCCCCATCCCCGCCCCCTCCCCCTTTTCGCTGTCTCTTTCTCCCATTCTGGGATATTAATGCAATGGGTCACTCGGTCGGATGACCGG
>NW_004798521.1:121745-123920 GCF_000002075.1 Aplysia californica | reverse complement strand
GGAAGAAGAAGAAGAAGAAGAAGAAGAAGAAGAAGAAGAAGAAGAAGAAGAAGAAGAAGAAGAAGAAGAAGAAGAAGAAGAAGAAGAAGAAGAAGAAGATGAAGAAGAAGAAGAAGAAAAAGAAGAAGACAATGCAACGACTAGTGGTAAAAGCCTAAGTACGTATTGCTCAATAATATTGACTCGCAGGGTCAGCGCAGTTCGACATCTAAATGGCGTGATTTATATCAATGGTTTTGCAAAACAAATGTGAATACAAAATGCTATTAATACAGATTATTAAGACGTAATTATATAGAGTTTTGTTTTTTTTACACTCGCCTTCTCCTTTAATTTCGTGCTTTTTCTGTTTTTGTTTACTCTTTTTATTTTATTTATGTTCTGTTTTGTGTTTTTTTTGCTTTGTTTTTTTATATATATTTTTTTATTATGAGATTTGATCCGATGCCCCCTGGGGCTTAAGGGTCACGCTTACAAGCGTGTATTCGAATCCTCCGAAAGCCATTAGATCTTAACATGTTCTCTCAATCGATCTAAGCCAGGGTTCCCACGACTTGCGAGTAGTCATCGATATCGACACTTCCCTCATCAAAAGACGGGTCGATTACTTTGGCTAAAATTAATTGGCCATCGAGTTATGATTTCTGCCCCTTTGGGTTTGAGGAATGTTTCTTTATCAATAGATTTTTAAAAATGTGTTTTGTTTTGTTTTTTAAATAACATTTTTATCTCTCAAATAAACTTTGTGTTAGCCAGAGGTGGGGCTATTAGCTTCACTTCGATTAAACGTTCCAGCAAACAGTGGGAGGTACTTGATGAACGGAAAAAAAGCTTGCCCACTCGGGATCTGAACCTACGCGGGAGGCTCTCGTGGCCTAGAGGTTATGTTGTTGGCCTCTCATTCAAACGTCCCGGACTTGAATCTGGGTAGCGAAAGAAATTTTTTTTTCTTCCAAATTGTTTCATTTCAAGTCCTTTCCTTCTCTCTAGCAATGTTCTGTCGTCTTCTTTAGTCTCCACTTTCTGCCCCCGCCCCTTCACCTCCTTTGCCCCCTCCTCTGGGCTCTTGACTCATTCTGCAGCCTTTCTACTGCAACTCCTTAGCTCCTTCTTACTGCTGTCTTTTATCCACATCCTTGATCTTCGGGTAGGAAAGATCTACACCTGGCTTTCTCGGACAAGGGGGCAAAATCTCGGAGGTTCCGTGTGCATGTTGTGCACATTAAAATTCCTTTGGTGGTCTAAAATCGATTGGAGTAGCCTTTGGCCACCACCCAGGCAAAATTCAAAAGTTTCCTACCAACTTAAAAAGTTTAATTTGCCCCTTGCGCTCATATGACCTTATGCAGTTGCGAGCGCCGTAAAACACTTACCAAAAAAGGAAAAAAAGAACCTACGTCATTCTCGTGCGATAACCGGAGAGCCCATACCTTACACCACAGACTCCGATCTCAAAAAGAAAAGACTATCTCGAGATTTTGAATTTAGTTTAAATAATAGTTTTCATAGCACTTGCAAATAAAAAAAGGTCACATTACAAAAGCCAAAGATTAGAGTTGTTTCTCGAAAGTGACTTACAAAGAAAAGAAGGAGCAGATACTGCAACGACAAGCAGATGTTTGATAGGAAAGAAAGAGCGATTTAAAGCACACCAGAGCACCCGCCAACCACCCTGTCGAGACAGAGCAGCCAAAGCCTCTGATTGATACGACTAGGAGACACAAACAACAGTGAGGCTTTAAAAGGGAAAGCCAGGTATAATGTTCTATGTATGGGGGTAATGATCATTTGAACTTTGTGTTTTATCGCTAATGCATGCACGCGCTCCGGCTCTCTGGGCTAGTAAATCAAGACGTGGCCTTTATAAAACTCAGCCTCACTCCCTCCCCCTCCCCCCTCCCAACTTTCTTTCCCCTCTTCCTCCCTCTTCCTACTTCTCCTCTCTCCTTTCCCAACTTTCTCTTTCCTGCCTACCCTCCCACCTCCTCCTCCATACCCCATTCCTTTATTTCCCCCTCCATTCACTTATCGTCCTTCCCCTCCCGCCTTCCAACTTTCTCTTTCCCCTCCACTCCCTCCTTCTCCACCACCTCCTCCTCCACTCCTTCTCCCTCTCATCCCCCAACACTTATTTCCACCTCTCCTCATCTCTCTTTTTCCATTCCCCCTCCTCCC
>NW_004798521.1:119988-121645 GCF_000002075.1 Aplysia californica | reverse complement strand
TCGAGATTTTGAATTTAGTTTAAATAATAGTTTTCATAGCACTTGCAAATAAAAAAAGGTCACATTACAAAAGCCAAAGATTAGAGTTGTTTCTCGAAAGTGACTTACAAAGAAAAGAAGGAGCAGATACTGCAACGACAAGCAGATGTTTGATAGGAAAGAAAGAGCGATTTAAAGCACACCAGAGCACCCGCCAACCACCCCGTCGAGACAGAGCAGCCAAAGCCTCTGATTGATACGACTAGGAGACACAAACAATATTGAGGCTTTAAAAGGGAAAGCCAGGTATAATGTTCTATGTATGGGGGTAATGATCATTTGAACTTTGTGTTTTATCGCTAATGCATGCACGCGCTCCGGCTCTCTGGGCTAGTAAATCAAGACGTGGCCTTTATAAAACTCAGCCTCACTCCCTCCCCCTCCCCCCTCCCAACTTTCTTTCCCCTCTTCCTCCCTCTTCCTACTTCTCCTCTCTCCTTTCCCAACTTTCTCTTTCCTGCCTACCCTCCCACCTCCTCCTCCATACCCCATTCCTTTATTTCCCCCTCCATTCACTTATCGTCCTTCCCCTCCCGCCTTCCAACTTTCTCTTTCCCCTCCACTCCCTCCTTCTCCACCACCTCCTCCTCCACTCCTTCTCCCTCTCATCCCCCAACACTTATTTCCACCTCTCCTCATCTCTCTTTTTCCATTCCCCCCTCCTCCCTTCCATCTCTCCTCCTTCACCCCCCGCCTCTCCCAACTCATCCTTTCCCCCTCTCCTCTCTTATCCTCCCACCTTCCTTTCCTCTCTTGCCACCCCCACCCACCCTTCTCCCAGCTGTCTCTATGTGTGGTCATCGATTCCACATTATCACAGACCTCGGGTCGATTACTCTCTGCATTAATTAATTGCCCATCATTTCATCGTTTCCGCTCGACTGAGGTATCCAATTGAATATTTTTTGGAAAATAATCCATGTGCTATGCATATTTCTTTCATATATTTTTACTATCACAACTTTTTAACTTCATTTCATAAAATGAAATCACCGCTGCGCTATTTTTCAGCTCTTTTTATTCCATTCCACGATCTACTTTTTTATGAAAGGAAACACGCAACAAACCGCTAGATCTAGCGTGTCTAAAAGCTTGGAGCAGGAAGCTTTGCGTGTAGCTGAAGCAATAGATCATTCTTTCATAGTCGGGAGCAGCCTGACTCCAAAGTGAATCTAAATTAAATTGTGATGCCATCAGAGATTGACAGGGATCATATAACGTTCTCGCAGACAGACAAAGATACTCCATTAACATAAAATTTTAAAAAACCCCAAAAAACAAAACCTGTCATGACCGAGAATCGAACCCCTATCGGTTTTCACCTCACCGGATGTCAGTCGTTTCTAAGTCATTAGCTTCTCTTGAATTCAGTTCCGAGATTGTCCATGACTTGATAATGTCAACGAGTGTCTGGGAGCTCTAAAAATAGTAACGGGAAAATCAGACCGGCGTCTGTGCTTAACGGTTTAACGGTGTAATGGACATTTTATTACGATATAGGCCCCTAGTTGCGTGATCCCTGAAAGTATTCTCACTCGTACAACTCGACCCTCCCCACCAGTCCCCACTCCCCTCCCCAACCACCAAACCCCTTCCCCACAACCTACCCCTCAACGCC
>NW_004798521.1:114085-119888 GCF_000002075.1 Aplysia californica | reverse complement strand
TCTTCATCCCCCTCTTTCCTTCCACCCCTTTCTTGGTCATCCCTTCCATGTTTTTGACCTGACTGTGTTGAAAGTGCCGTAAAACACTCTCTAAGAACTAAATATCCTTGTTTTCTTCCCTCCCCATCCCCCCTCTCTTTCCTTCCGTATGTATTCCTCCCCGCCTCTTTTATTCGTTTATCTTTAAAAGAAAATGTTAAGAGTATTCGACCGCCCGTGTAAGACCTACTTCAAATCTTAGCAACGGCTTTGAAGTAAGGACAGACAAGACCCCATACAATGGCAAATAGATCTTTGGTAGTACAGAACTTAAAAGTACAGCTTTCTCAGACGGCCTTTTCTGTCCTTAATTACGTGTTTCCATCACAGAAACACTCCCTTATCCAAATTTTATTTTGGGTAGGATTTTGTTTTGTTTTTTATTTGTTTCCTTCTCCCCTCTTTGCACTTTGCTGAAATCGGCTGAGAGCAAATCTGTCATTGGGAAAAAAATTTCTGTTCTGGCCACTATGATCCCCCCCCCCCCTTTCCCCAGACCCAACTTCCTTCACCACAATAAGAATCCCTTCCCAGGGTCCCACCCCTTCCCCCTCCCCCTCTCAATATCTCCCAAAGGGTCGACGGCAAAAGCAGAATGGAATCTCCATCAGTGCCGAAAGATTGCAATGGCGAACGCCACCTTATCTAGCATGACTGTGGTAAACCTAGTAATCTCCCGGTGATCCTGGACAAGGGAAAAGTCCCGCTTTAGAATAAACGTTTTCCCCACAATAGAGTTTGTACTTTGTTTTTGATCGAGGGGGAGCTTTCAAAGAAGTTTTTTTTCTTTAGTTTTTTTTTTTTTAATTTTGTTTTGTTTTTGTACGCAGTTACATTTTGTTTCTTATTTCACTGTGTCTTCTGCTCAGTTTGGACATCTCTTTTGAACTTTTCCATCCATATTTTTTCTTCCTTTCTGCCTCTCACCAAAAAATAAAAGTCAGGCACAAAAAGTCGTCTCTGTCCCAAGATTTCTTCGTTTGTGTGGGACTGACGTTTTGTCAATTTTATGGACAACTCCGTGGTTCTGGCTAAATGGAAGAGCCAAAAAAATGCTGCTGTTGTCGGACGTGCCCACGTCAAGTAGATATTATTATTTCCCTCAGTGTCTGGGTTTTCCCGTAACGATTTGCCTCATGTTGTCAGGGCTGGTCCTTTTGGAAAGTCTTGAAACAGCCCGCTTCCTCTAAAATACTTAATGTCTGTAATGTCATAGTTTGGCGTTTCGCCATTGCCTCCAGATGACTGACATTGACATTGGTTCGATCCTCACGTTAAGAAGGTGCTGGATTTTTAAAATATTTTTAAATTTATTTATTCATCCATTTATATATATTTATTTATTTATTTATTTATTTATTTATTTATTTATTTATTTATTTATTTATTCAAATTTGATTTGTAAAATTCATTTTCGGGTACATTGTATTTCCGTCTGTCTACAAGGGTGCTGTGGCCTACTGAGACCGGGTTGGCCCTGGCAGGCATGATCGAAGCAGCCCACCTCCCAACTGATTTAAATTATTTAGAATGGTGTTTAAAGCCTTTTACAATTAATTTAGAACCTGCAAACCAGCTAAACATTGCTCAGCCATTACTATCAAGTCGAGTTAATTAATGGGACCCATGGTAACGCGCCATGGACACGGCGTCGAACTCGCAGACATCTTGGGTGCTCTGTATGTAGCTCTATTGGTTTCATTCAGAACTTCGATGCAGTGGACCACGGTTCGAATCCGTGGCGTGTTGTTGATGGTTTGAGTTGAAAGTGCCGTAAAACGCCTACTTAAACAAACAAATTATATTGTTGATGGACGGGATGTTTGGGGGATTTTCATGGCTCCCCACTCGTTTAGTTTGGTCTAATTGAAGATGGACATTATAGTTATATGGACACTCCCGCTTAGACTACCTTTCAGTGTTGAAAAGAACTCAAAATGTTTACGGGGGCGGTTGGCAGGCGCTCTCGTGTGGTCTACTCTTTTTTTTCTTCATATCAAGCATCTGTCATCCGTTTCTGCTCTTCTCCTTCCTCTCTTAGTTTGATACTCTTTAGTAACACTTCTAATCGTCGACACTTATGTTATGACCTACGCAAGTGCCATAAAACCGATACTACCATTCCCCCCCCCCCAAAAAAAAAAAAAAACTACCAAAAAAAACTTTAAAAACCCAATCCAATAAACAAACAAATCCAATAAAACAAACAAAAGAACAACTGAAAGGCAGTATTTATACTAACGAATGTTTGATTTCTTTCTTCGTGCGACAGATCCTGGTCCACGGGCCGGACGAGGCGACCAAGTCCCTGGGAGAGTACTGTCAGAACACCGGCTTTGTGGAGGGAAGTGTGTTCTGCCCCAACATCGGTGACGTCATCGACGCCACCACAGAGAGACACATCTACCAGGTACGTAGGACGCCGTGTATTATGTCCGGTTTTGGTCTTTTGGGGATGGGGTCTCTTCCCTCCCCCCAGCTGGGTTTTTTTTTTTTTTTGGTGCTGTTCTGTTGTTGTTCTTGTATTTTGTTTGTCGATTTTCGAGTTTCATTTTACTTTTTCTTTTTCTTTTTTTTGTTTTTGTTTTGTTTTGTTTTTTTATCCGTCCACATTCATTCATTTATTCATTCATTCATTCATTCATTCATTCATTCATTCATTCATTCATTCATTCATACATTCATTCATTCATTCATTCATTCCCAGCGCCAAATGACCATTACTGTGTCGACGTGCTTTTAATTGAAAACCAACTCCCCCCCCAAAAAAACAAAAAAAAACAGACAAACAAACCCAGCTACTTGGAACCTTACCTTGCTTTGTCCAAGTTTTTAAAGTTATTTTTCTATGGCTTCACATAAGGCTGGACCTGGAATCCAGAGCTGTGTTCTGTTTTTCTTCTTCTTTTGAAGGAAAGCGTAGTAGGGGAAGGAAAATGTGCTGAAATTCTCTTTTTTTTCTCTCAGTTATTTTGTCAAAGCGGGTTGTTGTAGTGCGTCAGTCGTAGCTCCTACTTTTCTTCACAGTTTGTCTATTTTCTTTGTCCATCTAACTTGCTTTTTCCTAGTGCTTGGTGTCCGCGTGTTTCTGGTATTTAAGTTAATTTAGTCACGCTAGACAAATTTAAACAATTTCTTTCTCTTAGCCCCAGTACTTGTAGTGGACCGTATCCAGCTTGTTTAGATTTTTTGGTTGTTGCTGGTGGCAGGTGGTGGCTGCAGTAGTTTCTGTTTCTGTCCTCTATGCTTCAAGAGTGTCCATGATAGATATCTACTCCCCCTCCTTTTTGTCAAGCAACTTAATATTTTTACCGATACAGGACCTCACCGCTCCCCCTTTCCTCTCATTTACTGATCTGATATGCACCATGCTCATGAGCACAGCCTCATTGCTGATTAGCATGACCTTCTGCAAGGCGAGGTTTTTAAGCAGAGTAGCACAACGTCCGGGTGTTTAGAACTTGACCAAATCTCCGCCTTCGCTAAGCCCGTTGTTCTGACGTCACAGGAGAGAGATGTTGGGTGCAAGAGCCCTTACTTTTTAAAAATTATTATTGTTTACTTTTTTTTGTAAACGCTTTACGGCGCTCGCAACTGCATAAGGTGATGAGAGCGCGGGACCCATTAAACATTTTAAAAAAATTTTTGTTAATTGAATTTTGCCCGGGTGGCGCCGAAGCCTACTCTTATCGATTTTAGACCACCAAGGGATCTTTAATGTGCGCAACTTGCATACGGGACCTCCGAGATTTTTTGCCCTTGCGTGAGAAGGCTAGGTGTAGATCTTTCCTACCAGAAGATCAGGAGTGTGGCTGAAAGACAGCAGTAAGAAGGAGCCAAGGAGAATCAGTAGGAAGGCTGTTGAAAGAGTCAGAAGCCCAGAGGAGCGGGCAAAGGAGGTGAGGGGGTGGGGGGTGGGGACAGAGATTGGAGACGAAAGCAGACGACAGAACATTGCTGGAGAACAGGAAAGGAGGTGAAAGGGGACAACTTAGAGAAGAAAAATGTCCGTCGCTATCCGGGCTCGAACCCGGGCCTATTGAATAAGAGGCGAACACCTTGACCTCTAGGCTACGAGAACCCGCGCCCTTACTTTGAAATTGCCTATTGTGTGTCTAATATTGTTATTAGTGCGTCCATCGTGGGGTAATGGCTGTGGCATCGCTTCTATTACCCTGTGGGTGTCAGTGTTGCTGACTGCGGCTAATGAGGCTAGGCCGAGCTCGGAATTGATGTTAACGCGTTGGGCAACAGATATAATTTTCGCTTGCCAGAAGTTATTGGTTAATGAAGCTGTGGCGTGTCTCGTCCACAAACTTGTCTAAGTAAAGGGAGGTGAAATCGTTTACCTAGGTCAAAGCTAGCTCGTTTGTCTGTATTATTTTTCTGTAGTTATGACATTAGGTTGACATCGTTTCTACGAACCTTCATGTCGCTTTTGCACCTCTGGTCTGTTGAGGCCTTTACTTCAAGTTCAAGGTTTCATTTCGAACCTCAGTGCCATTAGTTATAATTTACGTTCTATCGTGTTGTGACGACAAACTATTCCGATGCCCAAGTGCGATCTAAAAGGGTAGTTTGCACCTTGAAAGGGATATATTATGTAGCGGGGGCGGCTCACTGGTATCAGCGTTCGGCGTGCCCAAAGTGTTTTACGGGCGGTTGGAAGTTGCTGCCGGTAGGTCGTTCTTCTTTACTTTCGCTCTGTTTCGGAATGTAAAAACACCTCATTTGAAAAACAAACCTAACAGTTTTACGTCGTGGGTTCGTCGTGGCTTGAAATACCAAAGGCAGATAATTAGAAATTAGTTTAGTTGATTTGTTTATTTTTCATTCATTCATTCATTCATTCATTCTTTCATTCATTCTTTTATTTATGTATTTATTTGTTTATTTATATGTTTAATTATTTATTTGCTTCTTCTTTCATTTTTATGTTGCGCGGTATTTGGGATGGAAAGAGAGAGAGGGAGAGAGAGAGAGGGAGAGAGAGAGAGATGGAAGGTTACGGAGAGAGGGGGAGGGAGGGAGAGAGAGAGAGAGAGAGAGAGAGAGAGAGAGAGAGAGAGAGAGTAACAGATGACGTAAGCGTTAGCCTGTGGATCGCGGGTAGATCAGACCAGGTGTCCCCTGGTGTTTTACTGCGCCGTCCCTTGGTTACGTCGTTTGCGCGCGACCTCTACCATAAAGCGATGTTTAGGACCAATGGGGGTCGTAGGTCGACGTAAAAGCCCGCGGTGCCTTCGTGAATATTCATTAGCGCTTTTGAAAAATACTGTCATCAACGTCAGAAGTTGTTGGTAACGGTTGCGGGCTGGCGGGGATAATGTTGGTGCCAGAGCGCGGCTCGGGCCTCTCTTTCTTTTTCTTTTCTTGGGCGTCTCAAGACAGATAGGTTTATTATCTTGATTTTGGGCCACTACTCGTTTTGCGAGATACGCTAATTTACAAAACTATTAGGCCTCCCGCTGGCCCCCCCGTGTCGGCCGGCGCGACAATGGGAAGTGAACAATTTCGTCCCCCTCCGAGCTCCGGGTGAAAAGGAAAAAGAGGTGCTCGGAGACCGAAACCAACAGAGCCCGGATGCTTCGAAAATCAATGATTACTGTGGTCAATGGCCATATTGGAGATCCGAGTGTTATTTATGTCATGTTCTTCCCAACCTTCCCTTTCCTTCTACTTATCCTCTCCACTGCTTCTTCTTTTTCTTTTTCTTCTTCTTCTTCTTCTTCTTCTTCTTCTTCTTCTTCTTCTTCTTCTTCTT
>NW_004798521.1:108291-109430 GCF_000002075.1 Aplysia californica | reverse complement strand
AGAGAGAGAGAGAGAGAGAGAGAGAAAGAGAGAGAGAAAGAGAGAGAGATGTGAGGTATGCCTTTGCATGTTCATGAGTGCGCCTGCACATCCTATCTATATGTGTCTGCGTTTCCATCCCTCTCTTCTGCTTGTCTTTCTCCAGTCCCACAACCCAACAATACACACCCTGGTATGAAGACAGCACCAAGTTAATTTTTTGTTCGGTTTTTCCCTGCCTGTTTCTTTGAGAAAAGAGAAGCACATCGACACGATAACGGTCACTTAGCACTGGGGAAAAGTAAGAAGGACAGACAGACAGGCAGGCCGAAACAATAAAAGTAGAGAAAAGAAGTATTTCCTTCAAGTGGCGCTCTCCAACTCAACCATCATCAAGCAGTCATTAAAATACTTGTCGTGCGCAAACTTGGCTAACATTAAACGGAGAATGGGAATGGGGGAGAATTGGCGAGGGAGTGAGAGAAGAGAAACTGAAAGAAATTGAAGGAAGGGAAAGTGAAAGAAAAGAGAATAAAAGAAGAGAAACCGATTTAAAAAAATGAAAAAGAAAAAGTGAAAAAAAGATAAACGAAAGAAGAGAAAGTGAAAAAATGGAATGTGAAAGAAAAAGAGTGAAGAGTGAAAGAAGAGAAAGTGAAGAAAACTGAAAGAAGATAAAGTGAAAGAAAAGAGGGTGAAAGAAGAGAAAACGAAAGAAACTGAAAGTGAAAGAAGTGAAAGTTGAAGAAAAGAGTGAAACAAGAGAAAGCGAAAGAAACTGAAAGAAGAAGTGTCAGTTAAAAAAGAGACGAAACGAAGAAGTATTAATAATTGCTCTTCGCAGATAGGTAAGAATGCTAACAGCTCTCTATTTACAGAGAGAAGATCACGTGCGTAGGGTGAGTCCGGCCGGGATTACACGAGCACGCACGCGCGTCAGTGGCACAGGTGTGTGTCTGTGTGTGAGCATGTGTCTGTCTGTGTGTGTGAGTAAATGTGTGTGCCTTTCTTGACAGGTATGTTCAGCGCAGGTTGAAAAACTAATGCGATTTTCTCTCTCTGTCTCTGGCTCTGTCTCTCTGTCTGTCTCTCTCTCTTCTCTCTCTCTTCTCTCTCTCTCTTTTTCTCTCTGTCTCTATGTCTCTATTTCCCGCTCTCTT
>NW_004798521.1:105747-108191 GCF_000002075.1 Aplysia californica | reverse complement strand
GGGGGAGATAAAAACGATAGATGTTTGATAGGAAAGAAGAAGCAAACCACAACAGAACACTAGCCAGCCATCCACCACAATAGTCACAAAACTGAGAATTTTGATAGTGGGGCGTATATTTTAAGGGGATGTACATTTGTGCTCGAAAAGAAATAATACAAGAATGTCCTGAAAAAAGCTGAAGTATGTTCCCAGCATGTGTTCCCAGCATGTGTTTTTGTGATGCCTGTCGCAAAGTGAACATTGCGGGAAAACAAGACGCAGGATAAAAATATGGAATTTACATCTTTTCCCCGCTCTTACATTCTGATATTCGATGAAATACTACCGCTATAACTTCATAACTGCACTGGCGGCTATAATGTACTGGTTGGGCCTTCTTTTTTCCTTTTTTTTTTTTTTTGTTATCGGTTTTTATGGCCTTCCTCGTAAATGATTTTAACACGTAGCCCCTTGTCTTCACAGCCCAGTTATAATCCTTAATCACTGACTGTGGGTGGTTGGCGGGTGCTCTGGTGTGATTTGTTTCTTCTTTCCTATCTAACATCTGTCGTCCTTATCTCCCCTTCTTTTTTATGTTTGTTACTCTCTTGTAACACCTCTAATCTTTTGGCGATCATATGACCTTATGCAGTTGTGAGCGCTGTAAAACCTCTACTAAAACTGAACTAAAAATCACTGACTGGCGAGGTCAGAGCAACTATTGGCGTGGTTTACTCCTTCTTTCCTATCAAACAACTATCCTCTTTATCTCCCCTCCTTTTTTGTGTTAGCTGCTTTCTTGTAGACTGCCAAAATGAATGTTCTGAAATGCTATATTGTATGGTCAACACTTCTATATGGCTGTGAATGCTGGATGATCACTAAAGACTGAAGATAAAATAGAAGCAACGGAATGAGGTTTCTTGGAAGACTGCTGAGAATATCGTGGAATGGAAAGGAAATCAAATGAGGTAATGCTTGATGAAGCCCATGTGGAACGTTCACTGTTAAAAACATCAGAAAACGACAAATTATCCAGTTTTTTGGGACACCTGAATAAACATAAAGGTCTTGAACTTGTAGTTCTCACTGGCAAAATTGAAAGCAAACGAGGCAGGGGTAGGCACAGAGCAACTTAGTTAGGGAACCTAAACAAACAGGGAAATCTCTGGGAAACGTAGCTTTTTAAGACCTTTCAAGCACCGAATAGAGAACCATGATCGCCGATGTCTGTCGCAGATCTACGGCACGTATGTCATCCAATTGTGTTACAAGTGCAATAAAACTCTTACTTCATTTACAACTAAAACTAAGAAGGTGTAACTTACCTCCAAATTGAGGGAGGAGGGGTGTTTTTTGTGTAATGCATAAGGTCATATGAGCGCGTGGGACACATTAAGCTTTTTCAGTCTGTAGGAAATTCTGAATTTCGCCCAGATGGTGGCCGAAGCCTACTCTTATCTATTTTAGACCACCAAGGGATCTTTATCCTGCGCAGCTTGCATACTGGACCTCCGAGATTTTTCGCCCTTGTCCGAGATGGCTAGGTGTAGACCCCTACCAGAAGATCAGAGGTGTGGCTGAAAGACAGCAGTAAGAAGGAGCCAAGGAGTAGGAGTAGAAAGGCTGCAGAAAGAGGAGGGGACAAAGGAGGTTAGGGGTGGAGGCAGAAAGTAGAGATGAAAGGAGACCATTTTAGAGATGAAAATTGTTCCGTCACCACCCGAATTCGAACCCAGGACTTTGGTATGAGAGGCAGACACCTTACCTCTTGACCACGAGAGCCCTCCACCTCCAAATTGGCGTGAATTGTGTTTACAAGTGCCTTCGTTTAAAAGGGTAGCGTTTAGATTTTTACTTTAAAAAAAAAAAAAGTTTTCTTCATCAAGTCATACATGTATTTGGTTCAATTACAAACAGCAGATTTTTACTTGATTTTTACATTTGTGGTACGAGAGCGCGCTACTGGTAGTTCCCACTTCTGTTCTTTCCCTCTGTTGTTTTTGTCGTCTGTCTGTCTGTCTGTCTGTCTGTCTGTCTGTCTGTCTGTCTGTCTGTCTGTCTGTCTGTCTGTCTGTCTCTCTTTCTCTCTCTCACACACACACACACACACACATACACACATACATACACAAAGCACAAAGTCACACACTTTCTTTCTCTTCATCTCTTTGTCCCCACAAACACATGCTCAAAACCTGAATCCCCACAAAAAGGTAACAGGTCACACAGTCTGGGATGGCATGTCCCAGACTGGCCAGTGAGCTCTGGCCCGCACACCCACAACAACAACTAGATCTACATTTCAGGAAAGCATGTCTTAATAGAGTTTGTAATAATAAATATCATTTGTATAGCGCATATCCCTGCTCAACATCAGGCTCTATGCGCTTTACACTATATTATTATATAATAATATTGTTTGTTCTGTTTTGTGTCTCAGATTTGCCTGTAACTGTGCG
>NW_004798521.1:98252-105647 GCF_000002075.1 Aplysia californica | reverse complement strand
TCTGTCTGTCTGTCTGTCTGTCTGTCTGTCTGTCTGTCTGTCTGTCTGTCTGTCTTGCCTCTTGCTTGCACTAAATGACCGTTCTTGTGTCGATGTGCTTCTTTTTGCTCAAAAGATATTTTTGGCGAATGATTAGAGACTAGAGTAGGTCGAACTTTTGTGTGAACCCAACCTTGGTCAGTCTGCGGACGATTCATCTAATAATAAGATCGTGCGCTGCGGCTCAGCACCTCATTATTCCCGCCATGTTTTCCGCTCTTCTTGGGGTTTAAGTTGCCCCCCCCCCCCTTCCCTCTGTCCGTCTAACGACATTTGTTTAAGCAGTAAGGATAACGACGTACCAACACCTAAAAGCCGTGACGAGATATAAAGGGCAGGCATTATTATCGGAGCCGTTGTCATCCTGGAGGAGCGTCCAAGCTTTTCACTGCCCATAATCAGGTTTTTTGCTACGTTAATCTGTTTTCTGTTACTGTAGGTTATTATTAATCTAAGGAAGGAGGGCGTGTAACGGTGTTCGTTTGGTGTTATTTTTGTAACATTCTCACTGGTGGTGTACTGTGCTTACTTTCACGGGGATGTTCGTGTTAGTTTAGCTTCGTTTTCTTCCTTTTTATCGATTACTTTCAGTTTTGTTGTGTGTGGGTTGTTGTTTTTTTAATTTGTCTTTTAGCTACTTTCGTTCGTATTTAGAAAAGAGGTGGGGTGGTGAGTTGCTTTTATATTGTAAGGAAGGTTGCTTGGAAACCGTCGTTCGTTATAAGACTTGCCATAGTTTTATTTTTGTTTCTTTCTTGTTTTATTTGTTTCAAAATCACATGATGTAATGTGCATAGCGAGATGCAACTTTAATACAAGAATGTGTGTGTCTGTGTTTGTGTGTGTGTATGTGTGTGTGTGTGCGCGCGCGCGCACGCCTGTGTGTTTGTGTGTGCGTATGTGTGTTTGTTTATTTTGGGGGAGGGTATATGTAAGGAAAGAACATTTGAAAGAAGGACGAGAAATTGTGGGCCGGTACTCAGGCAGAGACACGTTAGTTTAAGAAAGCAAGAGCATGAAAGAAATAACGATTTATTGGAATGGCAGGTGATTCTAAGAAATGAAAAGGAATTGCGACAGAACTAGTGCTTTTGGGTAAAGAAGGAAGAGTATACAAGGACTTGGGTTTTAAGCGAGTAAACAGACACTTGTGTAAGGGGTGTGTTGTTGACATAAATTAGGAAAGAGAGAGCTCGGTATGAAAGTTACGAGGGAAGGAGGGAGGGGAGGGTGTGAAGGGACGTCGTGAAATTGGTTTCTCTTCCTTCTTTTCAATGCTATCATTGTACAAATGTCCCCCTGATGAAGTGTGGGCGCTCTCCTCGTGACTCCCTGTATACCTCAATCGGGCTCTACTCAGCTTTTCGCCTCGTAAATTGCTACTCATTCCTGCTCTAAAGGTGTTGATTGGTTGTAAACGCTTTACGCCCCCCCCCCCAATATCTAAAAATCGACAGGATTTAGGTATCTTGGCACCGAGGTGCTTCGACCCAGGCTCTTTGCGTCAATCTGTTTGAGTGAGTACAGCTTCCCAGTGAAAGACAAAGATATTCAATATTAATAGACTTTCCCGCACAGAAATCGAACCCATGTCTTTCGTAAACGCAAGTGAAGAGTCTAACCAGTTCACCACCCCACCAATACTGGTAGATGAATGACGAGAATCTGAAGTTCATAGCAGATAGAACCTTTATGCACCGAGCTTGTGGAGTGTTGTGTGTCGAGGAACTGGAGAGTTTCTAAGAGATTGAAAGTGAACGAAATTTTCTCTCAAGTAGATGTGTCAACGAAAAGGCGGAGAGAGAAAGTGGCTAGGGTTGGAGGTTTATAAAGACAGATGGTGAGGAAAAAGGGGGGAGGGGCGTGGTGCGAGCCAGAGCACTATTGGGGACCCGGCGGAGGTGTGGATTACTACCAGGAAGCGCCCAAATGCCGGAAATTTGCCGGGGCGGAATGAAGGTGTAGTCTGGGTTAGAATAGGCTGGTGGAGGAGAGTTGAGGAGTAGGTGGGATCCCCAGGGAGTGAGAGAAGGGGAAAGTGGATATACACTAAAAAGGGTGGACGAGAGAAAGGCTGGAGTGTATAGGAGTGGAGAAAAAGGACGCGAAGTCGCCAGGGAGAGATAGATGGGAGATATCCTTCCTAGATCTATAGAAAAACCGGAGAGAGAGAGAGAGAGAGAGAGAGAGAGAGAGAGAGAGAGAGAGAGAGAGAGAGAGAGAGAGAGAGAGAGAGAGAGAGAGAGAGAGAGAGAGAGAAAGAGAGAGAGAAAGGACAGAGAGAGAGAGAGAGAGAGAGAGAGAGAGAGAGAGAGAGAGAGAGGGAGGGGGGGGGGGGCGTCGTTCTATATTTCTCATTCGAAAGTACCCCCTAAGGCGGAAAACTGAACACCTTTTCAACATGAATTTTTACTTGTTTCTTTTTTGTCCTCACCCTAACAACACAATATTGTAAGTCGTTTAAGAGGAAGGCTGTTATGACAAAACCTGCGGGGGCGAACCCAGCGTTTGCGAGATAAAGTTACTTAAATCTCTCCCTAAATGAATAGCAAACTGTGGACCCTGTGCGATCAAGGCGAAAAGGAGCACACATTGTTGTGCACACAAGGGTCGGGAACTATTAAGCGACACTTTAATAATCTTGTAACTCTACCATAGGTGTGTTTTAGTTTTAGTTTTAGTTTTAATAATGTCTTAGGCTACGGCGCTCGCAACTGCATAAGATCATATAAGTGACATGGGGTGGATGTCAACAGAGAAATCCAAACGGGGAATCAGGCTTACTCTGTTCACCTCTCTTGCCTCAACAGCTTTGACTATCAATACAACCTGAAATAGCAGTTCGCAAGTGAGTGACACACATACAAAAGAAGTAGAGGAAAAGTGACTATAGTAATGATGGGGAAATAAAAAGCAGCAGTTCCCTCATGTTGTTCTGGCACTGTATGAGCATGACAATAATAATTCAGCCCATTTACTATTCAACTGTGCATAAGAAAATGTTAATGTACCCCTTTTGGGAATGGCCTAAAGACACTTCAGCCAGTAGCACTGTCAGCAAAAATGGTGTGCTTATGAAATCTGGTGTGAACAAGAGGGAAAGAAAAAGAAAAAGGGCTGTTTTTCTTGAAAGTACTGAAGAGAGAGAGCAAGTTGTCTATCTTCGACTTGAAGGAAGCGAGTGGAAAATGGGCGATTGTGTCACACATAACCGCAGTAATTTGTTGTATAGTTAGAAATCTCTAGAGTTAGCATTCAGCACGCATAGGACCAACTCAAGCGGGCGGTGAACCTTGTTTGTTTTAGTAAGAGCTTTACGCTACCTGCAGCACAATTTGGTCTAATATGTGCCGAAGATTAGTGGTGATACAAGAGAGTAACAGACCAGAAAAATAGGAGGGATAAGAACGAGAGAATGGGAGCCTTGAGAAACTTTCCCAAACAAACATAGTCCCTTGGGGCTTCGGACCAGGTTTATCCTCATCAAGCTTTTTTAAATGTAATTCTTTGAATGTATTTATAACAACTCCGAATAATCTTACGATTTTGATAGAGCAGATATAACATTTGGTTTCTGACCTCATAGCCTTAGTAACGTAGATCAGAACGTGTAATTCTGAGGTAGAGAATTCATTTCTATTTCATAAATGTAACAACCCCCCCCCAAATTGTCTCTAACAACAGCTTCATACTGTAAGGTGTACAGTGTATTATGTGGTGAGTACTCATGGCTGAGAGGATCATTGTGTTTGGCCTCCACTGAACATTTTGAACGACTCGTTAAAATGTGTCGAGTCCAAATGAGGATATAATAGTATAGACCATTTATTTGTTCTCGGAATTCCAGATTAAAAAAAAAACAACTATGTAGGAGAAAAGAAATGTTGTTCAAAGGTTACAGAAATGGAAAGATTAGATTTTTAAAAATGAAAGGAAAGGGGGAAAATCTTTCCATTGCTTTCTTTGCAATATCTTTTAAATTGGTACATTTTGCATTTATAGGTGGTTTTAATGAAGCCATTTCAGTTTCTTCTCTGTGAATTTTATGTCAAATGAATTCTTTTTAAATGAATATTATCTGTTCCAAATTACAACTTTCTTGTACAAATTTTGTGTGAGATATTCAGAAAAAAAGTTGTACAGTTTTTTGTGATTTTTTTTTATCACCGAGTAAAAATAAAATGGATGTGACAGCGTAGAGTGTGTTTCGAGGTCCTTGCATGGCTTAGTCATGGCACCACCACGTCTGTCTTGTCATAAACAAATAAACGTGCAGGTCAGAGCGGTGTAAACTTTTGGTGAAGAATTTTAATAGATTTAACCGCAACTGTTCCTACCCCTACTTGTATTCTCTTTGAAATTCGATTTCGGGCTCTGGATACATTCCTGGCTCATTTGACAGAAAGAGCTGAAAAGAGAGAAATCTGTTTAACAGAAATCATTTTTAAGTCGTGCTTCCGGGCATCTTTGTTCCGTTTAGGCTTACAATTCTTGGAGATAATGTCATCTAGAAAATGCCACGCTTGTTTTAGACGCTGATTTGAGGCAGGTTAAAACTGAACTAAAAATGGGTGTTTCAAGCATTACATTGCAACACGAATTATTTATTTTTATTGGTGTTCTTTCACTGATTTTTTTTTTCTTTTAATGAAACTACAATGTTAAGCTCAAGATATTTCGTTTTGTGGACGACAGAGCATCTTGAACGTGAACAGGGCGAGAGTATTAAATAATAATTTCCAAGTAATGAAAAGGAAAACTTCTAACATTTCCACTGGAGTTTCGGACTTGTGCATGCCGTGTTTGTTCGTTTGTTTGCTTGTAAGTTTGTTTGCTTGTTTGTGTGCGGGTGGTTGGAGTGCGCCACTGGTAGATCCTACTTCTGTGCTTTCCCTTTGCTGTTGTACTTTTTTCCGGTACTAAATGACCATTATTCAGTCTATGTGCTTCTCTTTATTAAAAAAATTAAACAAATGTGTGCGTATGTGTGTTTTTGCGTTCGTGTGTGTGCGTGTGTGTGTGTGTGGTGTGTGTGTGTTTGTGTGTGTGTGTGTGTGTGTGTTTGTGTGTGTGTGTGTGTGTGTGTGCGTTATTGTGCGTATGTATTGTATGTGTATGTATGTGTGTAGCTCTTACGTAAACTCAGTGTCAACCCGTCTTTTTCTTTCCCGCTGCTGCTTCCACGTTGGCGGTCCCAGCTGAATTAATAGAAACTGAATAGATGAATAAATACACGCCTGCTGTTTTAACTTTTTTCCTTCTTGTTTCTTCTACTCATGACGGGTTTCTAGATTTTTTTAAGCCCACTTTTTTTTCTTCAATAGTCACATTTTAAATATTTGCACCCATTGCTCCGTATGTAGACCGTATGTACTATAACGAGGTAGGCGAGCAATCGTGAAAAGCCAAATATAATGTAGTTTTCATCTATGCAAACTAACACAAGGGATTGCAAAGACGAGTAAGACCCATTCAGAGTCAAGCGAAATGAGTTTAATATTATGGAATTTTCCATCTAATGTCACACCATTTACTGGGTACCATATGGACGGTCTAAAGTACGTGTTACAGATTAGGGTCTATTTATCTTTGCGGTTGGGCTTTTTGCTCAACCGTTCGTAAACATGTCCTCTTATCGTTCTATTGCGTCGTTATTGAATAAGAATGGCAACATATGGAGGGCGAATGAAGAGCTGATTTAGGTGGTGACTGGAACGATCAGATTTGGCTTTTATTTGTTCACAGAGAGCGAGATGTCGTCATTCCGAGAGCTTAATTGCAGTTATAGATGTTTGTGGAAACTTAACACTCAGTCATCACTGCTCAAAGTGCCGTCTAACTAATCCCTATACGAATACGATATAGTTTTATACATTTGGGGTAGCCAGATTTTCCTTAATGAAGGGGCAAAAATGTACTTTTTATTTTCACAATGTGGCCAATTCCTGAGCATGTCGGAATATCTCGGTCACAGTTGATTACATTTAATGAAGTCGTGACGAACAGCCAATCAGAAGGCTCTTTCTCGTCACATGATGATGCGGAATTAATCGGATGCTTTGTAGGTGTGCAGATGCTATAGAGCCGAATAGACTTTTTAGGTTAAATTTGATGAAGCAGATTAGAGGTCTATTTGATGTGTTGTGCACTGGCCGGCTTCATTTCCTAGTCCGATTTGATCGTGCAGATCGGGTCCATTTGACCAATAGGCATCACCCCCCCCCCCAGGGTCGCGTGTATTCAATTGATGCACGCCATCAAAGGGATCAGTTACACACCTGCGGATGGTTTTGCGGGCGCTCTAGTATGTGCTTTATTCCTTCTTTCCTGTCAAACATATATCGCCCCTGTTTCCCCTCCTTCTTTTCTTTGTATGTTACGCTTTGGTAAAACCTCTAGTTTCGGGACTGTGGGTGGCTGGAAGGCTCCACTGGTAGGTCCTACTTGTTTACTTACCTTATGTTGTTCCTGTTTGTCTGTCTCACTTTTTCCTAGCTCTGCGTAGCTGTTGTGTCGATATGACTCTTTTCTTAAAATGACAAATCTTCGGCACTTACGTGACCTACTTGTGTTGCAGTAAACGATGTATACGTAGCTCATTTAACTGGTTACTTTTAACGTGTTTGTGAAAGACGACCCGGGGCTGAATGGGATACAGCGTCCTCCCATATAGACAGAGATGCTCGATAAAATATTGTCTCCACCACAGGGGAATTCGAACCCGCGTTTTCTGCATGCAACGGCTGAGAGCACGGCCGACCGCACAAGCATAAAAAATTGGTGTTGAGCAGGGGAGGAGAGTGGGGGAATGGAAGGGGGGGGGGTGATTGATGAATAATGATTTACAACTCGGAGTGGAGGACTGATGCTCTCAATCTATCTCGTGATTCGAATTCGTATTATCGTCCGTTAGCTTGACACGTTGTCCTGCTGGTGATATAATACACGTATGCGCTCCGGGCCTGTTTGTGAAGTCACACGCCTTGGCCTTCCTTTCTTTTGCCTGATGTCCATAATAACGTAAACAAAATATAGGCCGACTGCTGAGCATCGGCTGGAATAATTATTAATAGTCCGCTCCCGCTTCGTCTTTTATAGGAAGATATATGGCAACGAGGTTTACGATGAGAAACCTGTTAAAGTAAATCAGTTCGATGTGAAGACACGACATACGATGTCGATGGTAAGAGGGACGCGTTATTTGCCAACGCTTGTAAAGTGAAGCCATACTGCGCTTCTCGGATGTTGGGCATTTGCCCGTTGAGCTGCATTTCCAAATAGATCTACTTGTTGCTGTCGCCTTCAGAATAAAGGCCAAAATGTGGTTTGTAGTTGAGAGCATAGAAGAAAAAGAGG
>NW_004798521.1:96880-98071 GCF_000002075.1 Aplysia californica | reverse complement strand
GGGGGGGTTATTACGTTGTTTAGTTTCATTATTTTATTTCTAAAAGACGCATTTGTTTTAAATTCACGGACCGGCGTCTTTGATGTAGCGGTTAGGTGCTTTGACGTCGCACGCAAGAGACCCCGAATTCGATTCGCGGAGAATGGGTGGTTGGCGGGTGCTCTGGTGTGGTTTGCTTCTTCTGTCCTGCCTGTCAAAGACCTATCGTCTTTATTTCCCTTCCTTTTTTGCGTTTGTTTCTCTCTTGTAACACGTGGATGGTTGGCGGGTGCTCTGGTGTGGTTTGCTCCTTCTTTCCTATCAAACATCTATCGTCCTTATCTCCCCTTTTTCTTTTTTTTTATGTTTGTTACTCTCTTGTGACACCTGTAATCTTCTGGCGCTCATAATATGACCTTATGCAGTTGCGAGCGCCGTAAAACCTCTACTAAAACAACATCTTGTAACACCTCTAATCTTCAGCACTAACGAGTACATGACCTTATTGTGTTGCAAGTGTCGTAAAACATTTACTAAAACTAAAACGATTCCCGGAGTACCTCGTTTTTTCTGCTGGGATGTTGGATCCCTCTCAACCCAGATTTACCCTGACTGACAAGGTGCAAGCCTGTCCCTTAAATAGGTTAAATTGTGTTAATACGTGCGTGAAAAAAAAAACCCCATGTACTTGTAAAAGTAAAACACTTTCATTGATCTTTTTTGTTCCGTTTGCTTTTTTGTTTTTGTTTTGTTTTTCCAAACTAAGGGCAGAATGGAGAGGGGGCGTTAATCGCTTGACTGATAGCGTACAGTTGAACCATCGCTTCAACAAAGTGGCTCTGTAATAAACGTCGAGGCCGTCCGTTGATGTTTTGTCTTCCTCTGGGCTGGCCCTCAGAGCAAGCTAGACTGGAGCTCGGTAAATTAGTCAGTCAACGAGGCCTGGTGAGAGCCAGACTCCATTCTCTACTCGAACCGGATTGCCGATGACGCGTAAACCGAACGAACGTCTGCTACTCTTCACGTGCAAGAGAGGCTGAAGGATTGCCTCCCGCTCGTGTGTCTGTACTTTTCTGTCTTCTTCTTCTTCTTCTTCTCCTCCTCCTCCTCCTCCTCCTCCTCCTCATCATCATCATCATCATCCTCATCCTCCTCATTCCTCATCATCCTCCTCCTCCCCCTCCCCCCTCCTCCTCCCCTTCCCCCTCCTCC
>NW_004798521.1:93756-95408 GCF_000002075.1 Aplysia californica | reverse complement strand
GGGGGGGTAATAGTTTTACTGCTCTCGCAACTGCATGATATTATGGTCGTATCAGCGCTTTTTTGTTTGTTTTCTGGTTGTTATTTTTTCGTTCTGATAATAGCGTTACGCACTCGCAACTGCATATTTTAAGGCCATATGAGCGCACGTGAATCTGGAGATGTCACAGAGAGGTGACATCACACGTCGGAGAGGAGTGTGATGCAAAAGAACCGAAAGTGGGATGGGGAAGGGGTTCTATCCTAGAAATAAGGATTGTGGAGGAGGGGGCAAGCGTGGGTTCCATTGCAAGGGTGGGAGGGATTGGGGGGGTTCATGGATTGGTTGTAATCCGAGGGTGGGGCTGGTCCGGAATTTGGTATAATTGAAGGGTATGTATCTGTGTGTTGGTTACAATCCCTTGGGCTGGGCGTCTGATAAAGGTGTGTTTCTCTCTTGTAACACCTCTAGTCTTCTGGCGCTCATATGACCTTATGCAGCTGTGAGTGCCGTAAAACCTCTACCAAAACTAAGCTAAAACATAAAGGTTTATACTTATATCAACATCTCAATAGACTTGATAGATAGTGCTTTGCCTGCCCCAAGATAGATAGTTCCCTCTCTTCCTGAAAGGAAAATAAGGGTATTAGATACGAGAAGAGAAAAGAGATGGAGAGAGAGAGAGAGAGAGAGAGAGAGAGAGAGATGCAGAGAGAAAGAGAGAGAGAGGGGGAGTAGGAGGATAAAGGAGTGGATACGGTCCAGCTCAAAATTCGCGTATATGAAAAGTATTAATGTCTAGAGGAAGCAAAGAACTTGACAAGCTTATGAGAGAGGAGAGCTAGAAAAAAAAAGAATGTCAAAGCAACCTCTTATCGGCGCAGCATCCGTGTAATAGAATGATATCATTGTCTTGTGTGACTTGACTGAGAGAGAGAGGGAGAGAGAGAGAAAGAAAGAGAGAGAGAGAGAGAGAGAGAGAGAGAGAGAGAGAAGGGGGGGGATTTGGAGATTGAAAATGGAGAGATGAGGAGAAGGGGTGGAGAGAGACACATTCTTTGAGAGTGAAATATTATATGGAGAAGGAAAAGAGGTGGAGAGTTGGAGAGGAGAAGAAAGAAGAAAGAGAAGATAGAGAAAAAAAAATGTCCCAATCCGTCTCCAGTAGGCTCAGGCTTCGTATCAATAAACAGTTATTCGTGCCTCCTGGAATGTGACAGATGCACGGGGAAAGAAAAACAAGAACAATTTTGTTTCTCCCTCAGCCCACCTACTCCCTGCTCGACATTCGTGTAAATCAATAGGTATCAGTATTTGAAGGAGCTTCGATCTCAGACACGTAATACATTATGCGTGGAGTGGATGCGTTACTTTTTTATATTTTGATTGCAGTGATCTTAAAGTGCAGGAGCTCACAAATGTGGTCCTTTGTTGATAGAGTTTGTTGTGTGAGTGGTTGGCGGGTGCTCTGGTGTGGTTTGCTTCTTCTTTCCTATCGAACATCTATCGTCATTATCTCCCCTTTCTTCTTTTTTGTGTTTGTTACTCTCTTGTTACACCTCTAATCTTCTGGCGCTCATATGACCTTATGGAGTTGTGAGCGCCGTAAAACCTCAACTAAAACTGAACTAAATAGAGTCGGTTTTTGTGTGTGTGTGTGTGTGTGTGTGTGT
>NW_004798521.1:89561-91630 GCF_000002075.1 Aplysia californica | reverse complement strand
TCTATCTATCTATCTATCTATCTATCTATCTATCTATCTATCTATCTATCTATCTATCTATCTATCTATCTATCTATCTATCTATCTATCTGTGTATGTGTTTGTGTGTGAGAGTGTGTGTTTTGTGTGTGTAGGTCTGTGAGTGTGTTTCAATTGTAGCACTGTGCGTTCAGTAACTACTGCAGTTGGTACGGATGAATGTCCTCATCTCTGCCTGTCCTTGCTTTATAAATGGGCCTGATGATTAATGCTCACATCAGGTCGAGTGGGTGGTTGGCTGGTGTGGTCAGCTTCTTCTTTCCTATCAAACATCTATCGTCCTTATCTCCCCTTCTTCTTTTTATGTTTGTTACTCTCTTGTAACACCTCTTATCTTCTGGCGCTCATATGACCGTATCCAGTTGCGAGCGCCGTAAAACCTTTACTAAAACTAAAACAATAGGTCGATCTTTTTACTCATACTCTCACAGTGATCAGCCTGTTGGCGTTCCAACCCTAACCAGACTGCTCTCCTCTTCAAAACTGTAACGTGTTTGGCTTTAGGCACAGATTTATTTTCGTGCGACTCTTTGGCACATGTTCTAATAATAATATTGGAGGAAATCCCTAGGCTTATCAGAATTACCTGTTTGATCTGCTAGTGTTAGCTGGCTAAGGCAAGTCCCGGGGCATTTTGGTGCAGATCTTGATAAGATCGTAGATGGACAGAAAATCCAATCATAGTACATATGTAAGTATATTATTTTAGCTTGAGAGGATTTCCTTATTAAGAACATGATTGGATTTTCCCAATTTTGAATATTTTATTTTAGCAGTCCAGGTTTGGTGGCAGCTTGTGTAAAAGTAAGGAGTTTGTTTGTTTGGGTTTTTTTTGGAGGGGAGGGGGGTCACTGGGGAGGGATTTTGTGAGTTTACATAAGAGGTCGTCATAACATTCTGTTAGAAATAAGAAAAGTTCAGATGAATGTCCTCTGCCCCATGTTTTTACAGTTAAGTAGCCATTTTTCTCTCATGCCTGCAGAAGAATAATGTTGCTATATGAATCTCTCTTCGTTTGACATTATGTATGCAGCTTGATGGGATTTCTTTTTTGTTTTTTTTTGTCTTTGTTTGCCTGTTTGTCCTTGTTGTTTGTTATGGGTTGTTTGGGGGTTTGTTTGTTTTTTAGGAGGGGGGGGGGCAGTTGTCTGCTTGCGCATCTGTGATCAAGACGTATTGTGTACCTCTGCTTTAGTGGGTGTTTTTAATGTATGCCTTTTTTGTTGTTGTTGTCGTTTTGTTTTGTCCTGTGTCCTATTTTTGTGGGCGCCAGGAGTTACTACTTGCCCTTTATTCTGAATAATTGCTCGTCTCCATTTACTTTTGGTTTGTTTTTTTCTTTTCCCTCTTACAGCAATAACGATGATATTGATGATGTTATGTATACTTTTATTTTGTAGATCTACACTTTACTGCCTTACAAGTGTAAAACAAGAGACGTATGGATTTTTTAAATTTTTTATATTTTTAAAAAAAATTTTTTTTTTGGGGGGGGGAGGGTTCCGGGTTCAAAACTCAGAGAGAGATGGAAGAACAGGGAGGAGGACACACGCACACTGAGAGAGAGAGAGAGAGAGAGAGAGAGAGAGAGAGAGAGAGAGAGAGAGAGAGAGAGAGAGAGAGAGAGAGAGAGAGAGAGAGAGAAGGAGGGGGGAGAGGGTGTGAGATGATATTTTGACCTGTGTGCGTGTATGTTTACGTAACATGACGAATTTTTTTGGACTAGTATCATGTTCAGGGCGTGTAACTCCGTCCGAAAAGAAGGCGATTGAAAGGAGGGGGTAAAGGGTGGGGGGGTAGGGGCGGGTGTTGAGGATTTCCTTTCAATTTTCGCCAACGTCTCTTTCCCGTTTACATTTTTGCCGAGAGCCGCGAAGAGCAAAAAGCTTAGACCAGCGGTTATTTTCGTCCTCCCTGGGCTTATGATGTGAGCGAATGATTTTTATCCTGGGAGGCAAACAATCATGAGAAATTTGGCTAGTTTGCTCTCAGCTGCCGCGCGAGGCGAGAGAGAGAGAGAGAGAGAGAGA
>NW_004798521.1:87501-88884 GCF_000002075.1 Aplysia californica | reverse complement strand
CATCATCATCATCATCATCATCATCATCATCATCATCATCATCATCATCATCAAAGAAGTTGGTGTCGGTGTGACAATTTTCACTGATGGATCGGGTCGCAGGATACCGCGAAGGTGGAGCAGCAGCAGTAGGGATAATGAATAATGAACCACCACGAACAAAAATCACTAAAACTAAAAGTGCATTCCTCTCTTCTTCTTATGACGAAGAATGCCAGGCAATGATGTCTGCTCCCCAATAGATTACTGACAGTTGCCACAGTAGAACCTATGTGCTGATCTTGACTGACAGTCAGTCCCTCTGCAAGGAACTGCTAGGCAACAGCTCAGATATAAATGATTTGCGCCGCAAGTTTAGTGAAACTACAGTCACAATAAAGATCCAGTGGATTCCAAGCCATGTTGGAATCGAAGGAAATGAGGCAGCAGACCAAGCTGCCAATGAAACAAGAGAGATTGAAGGAGACAGACGACCAATAACATACAGGGGAGTCTTTCAAATGATCAAGAGGGGAATTAGAAACCCACCATGCAGAGCTAAAAACCAGCACCTGGAGGATGTGTATTCTGTGTACTCCAATGCAATAAGCAGAAACAAAATATCTCATGTCGCTGGGACCAGGTTCAGCTAGCAAGACTGCGGTCGGAACATCATTGGAGCTTGAGATGGTATCAGAACTTTGTGAATGAAGAGCTCAACCCACGTTGCCGAAGATGAAGCCATGAAAGGGATGGTGTCAAACATATGTTTGAATGCCCAGGAACAACGGCAATTCGAATAGATTATTTGGACGAGTGGAGGTGCCTCTGAGTATAATGACAATGGAGACGAAAACGAGCCTCGTCCGAAAATTTCTTCGTGGAGTCAACCAGGCTCTCATCATCTTTGTTGTTGCTGTTATTGTATGGTGCGAAAAGAAAAGCAAAAAGAATATTATGTAAACTACGGTATTTTCGAAATTGTATGGTATTTTTAAAAACATATTCAGCATTTCACCCCTGTTCGGGCTTCATTAGGAGCAAGATTGTTATCTTTGTTGACGTCATTATACCAGCGCGTCGTTGACGTCATTATACCAGCACTTTCGTTGACGTCATTATACCAGCGCTTTCGTTGCTCTTTCAACTGTCATGGTCTTCGTGTTGCACGCGAAATTCGCCTGTGTGTGTGTGTGTGTGTGTGTGTGTGTGTGTGTATGTGTGTGTGTGTGTGTGTGTGCTTACGTATTTGTTTAGTTTAGTAAGAGTTTTACGGTGCTCGCAACTGCTTAAGGTCTTATGAGCGCGTTTACGTATTTGTTTAGTTTAGTAAGAGTTTTACGGTGCTCGCAACTGCTTAAGGTCTTATGAGCGCGTTTGTTTTTCTTCAGTCTTCTATATCCG
>NW_004798521.1:83589-87401 GCF_000002075.1 Aplysia californica | reverse complement strand
TATATTATAAAGTAACTCACCTTATCAGTTCGCCTCACAATTGTGTTGTTTTATTATGCAACTGTATCTTTGTAGGGTTTATCTTTCTTCTCCTTTGCTGCTTGTCTTTGACAAAACCCGTCTTCTACAGTTCTTCATGTGCGATTGGTTGGAGGGTACCACTGGTATAGATCCTATTTCTTCTCTTTGTCTCTCGCATCCGTTTGTCTTACTTTTTCCCAGCACCAAATGACCGCTGTTGTGTCGACGTGTTTCTCTCTATTCGAACAAACAAAACCAGACAATTCCTCATTGACTAGTGAGTCGTTACTCGCTGAAAAATCATCCGTGCTTTATTTCCTGCCTTGTGGGTTTTTTGGGGTTTTTGTTTGTTGTTGGGGGTTTTTTTTGCTTCACCCAGCCCGTGTGTTGTGTTATCAGAAGAAGGGGTTGAATGAACATGTGTACCTTAATTCTCCACACATGACCCGCTGAGAGGTTGCTTGTCGAGAGTACAAAAGACTTACACCTCTCTGTCTTTTGTCCTATTCTCGGGCACAGAAAGTGAGAGTCGTTCATAATGGTGCTCCAGATGCATAATGTACCAATTATTTTCCGATGATTTCTCGTGGACCAGACGATTTGGTATTTCAGGCGAATGCTTTTTTGATATTGCTGGTGGTATCGTTTGTCTCTGCTGCAGCAGTGAATGAGTTTCCAAAGCTGTTGTTGCTTAGTCGGCATTTCTTCGGGTTTGGATGTTTCACAAAAATGTTTTAGGTCTTGTCATAGAGTAGGGAAAATGCAGAAGGTGCAGTATCTTTTACGGTAGACATATCTATTAGAGTAGGCTTCGGCTTCCACCCGGGCAAAATTCCAAATTACCAAACTGAACATGTTTAATGTGTCCTGCGCGCTCTTATGACCTTATTAAGCTGCGAGCGCCGTAAAACTTTTACTTAAATAAGAACCAAAAAAACAACATAGTTAAATTTCTCCCCCCCCCCCCCCCCCTCCTCTCTCTCTCTCTCTCTCTCTCTCTCTCTCCCTCCTCTTTTCTCAAAATGGTGGCATACTTCGGTGTTGAACGACGTGACAATAATATATTTTTCCTAACTACAAAAATTGTGTCAGGCCTCATCTCGTGGGTCCTACTCCTTCGCATGCAGCAAGAATAACATGAGTGTCCATGGAATCATAAGGACCGCCGCTATTGCTGACGGTAGGCTCTTTCGGTTTGCAATCTTATCTCTGGGGGCACTCGTGGTCTAGAGGTTAAGGTGCTCACCTCACATTCAATAGGTCGTGGGTTCGAATCCGGATGGCGACGGAAAATTTTCTTCTCTAAAATTTTCTCCTTTCACATCCTTTCCTGCTCTCTAACAATGTTCTGTCGTCTGCTTTTGTCTCCTCTTTCTGCCCACCCCCTCACCTCCTTTGCCCCCTCCTCTGGGTCTCTGCAACCTTTCTACTGCTACTTCTTGGCTCCTACTTACTGCTGTCTTTAAGCCTCACTACTGATCTTATGGTAAGAAAGATCTACACCTAGCCTTCTCGGACATGGTTTAAAAATCTCGGAGGTCCCATGTGCAAGTTGCGCACGTTAAAGATCCATTGGTTGTGTGGTTGGCGGGTGCTCTGGTGTGATTTGCTTCTTCTTTCCTATCAAACATCTATCGTCCTTATCTCCCCTCATTCTTTTATGTGTTTGTTACTCTCTCATGACCTTATGTGGTTGCGAGCGCCGTAAAACCTCTACTAAAAAAAAAAAGATTGAAAAATCCATTGGTTGTCCAAAATCGATAATAGTAGGCTTCGGCCGCCACCCAGGCAAATTCAAAATTTCCTACTATCTGAAAATGTTGAACGTGTCCCACGCGCTCATAGCATATGATTTAATGCAGTTTCGAGCGCTGCAAAACACTTACACCCCCCCCCCCCTAAACAAAAAAGTCTCATTACTCATCTGTCGTATTTGCTTCCCGTCATTGAACCGTCCGTCTTCGTTCATCACTTCTGCGGGTTTGTTCAATATTAGTGCAAGAGCCCCCCAAGGTCTTTTGCATTGTTAAAAAGTTGTCAGATAATTCAAATCCGTCCAGTAACCAGCCTACTGTATCTTGGGTTTCGAAATTCTGCCGATGCGTATTTTTGTTCTGCATCAAAGGGTACGATAGTAGTTATTTATTGAGACTTTGCTTTTCCGTTGTTAATGATGCTGTTCATGAAGATGCTCATCAAGTTTTCAACGAGTTGCTGAAGCTGCCAACGGTAACATTCATCGGCAACAAAGACCAACAATACATAATAAAGATTACGTGCTCCCCTCCGCCGCCACGAAGTGCTATTGTAACCAGGACGTCATTAAAGAACTGATGTTGGGTTTTGCTCTGACAACGCCCGAATCGGCATGGTTTTTAGGATACAACCATACCAGTCCCTATCCATCCATCCATCTGTCCTTCCATCCACCCCCGGGGCGGTGCCACTGACTGAAGTGTCTTTAGACTCCTCTGTTGACATCCACCCCTTGATGATTATATGACCATATGCAGTTGCGAGTGCCGTAAAACCACTACTAAATTATTTTTTAAAATAAAAAATCCACCCATCCGTCCATCCATCCATCCGTCCGTCTGTCTATCCATATATCCGCCCATCCATCCATCCATCCATCCATCCATCCATCCATCCATCCATCCATCTATCCGTCCGTAAGTCCATCCATCCATCCATCCATCCAGCCATCCATCCCTCCACCCTATCTATCTATCTATCTATCTATCTATCTATCTATCTATCTATCTATCTATCTATCTATCTATCTATCTATCTATCTAAGTATCTATCTATCTATCTATCTAAATAATGCATACTATGTATAGTATTAAATATATAATGTAGATGACCTCCGTATTGTAAAAGTGAACGGAAAAAGTAGACACTTGTCCTAATGGCGCTCATATGACCTTATGGGGGCTGTCGTGGCCTAGAGGTTAGAGTGTTGGCCTCTCGTTCAAAGGTCCCGGGTTCGAATCCGGGTAGCGACCGAAAATGTTTCTTTTCTAAAATTGTCTCCTTTCACCTCCGTTCCTGCTCTCAAGCAATGATCTGTTGTCTGCAATCTGATCGTCTCCTCTTTTTGCCCCCACCCCCGCACATCCTTTGCCCCCTCCTTTGGGCTCCTGACTCTTTCTGCAGCCTTTCTACTGCTGCTCCTTGGCTCCTTCTTACTGCTGTCTTTAGGCCACACCCTCTGATCTTCTGGTGGGAAAGATCTACACCTAGCCTTCTCAGACAACGGCGAAAAATCTCGGAGAGCCCGTTAGCAAGTTGCGCGCGTTAAAGATCCCTTGGTGGTCTAAAATCGATAAGAGTAGGCTAAGGCAGCCACCCGAGCACCATTCAAAATTTCCTACCAGCTGAAAAAGTGTAACGTTTCCCTCGCGCTCATATGACCTTATGCAGTTGCAAACGCCGTAAAACCTTGCTAAACACCGGGCCTGCTCTTGGCATCCCACTAGCGTCTGGGATAGAGAATGTGGTTGAAGAAAATGTTGTTTGGGCAGGGGGGGGTTGGTCAATGAATGAGTCTGCTCACAGTCATCAACAAGAGCTGGGATCTGAAGGTCATTCCTACAGACGAAACCTGATTACACAGTTTTAGTACATCCGATTAGCCGAATGCCACATGGAAACCCGACTCTGACAGACACATTCTGGACTCTCTTCCCCCCCCTCTCTCTCTCTCTCTCTCTCTCTCTCTCTCTCTCTCTCCAAGTTATGTATTAGAATATCTAGCTAAGTCCTACCGACTACAAGTACCTTAGAAA
>NW_004798521.1:80545-82745 GCF_000002075.1 Aplysia californica | reverse complement strand
CAACTCTCTCTCTCTCTCTCTCTCTCTCTCTCTCTCTCTCTCTCTCTCTCTCTCTCTCCTGTCTGTTATCCCGCATGCACAACCCAAGCCCCGAAGTTCAGGTTACCTTATCACATTTCACACCAGTTACATATTATGTCCATCATTGCATGCACACTGCTGCACACAGCAGCCACACCCCGGCACAAGATCTGCCTTCTTTGCTTCCAGATCCAGATCTCATTACCCTGTGGTTTGCAGGCGCGCGCGCGCGCGCGCGCGTGTGTGTGTGTGTGTGTGTGTGTGTGTGTGTGTGTGTGTGTGTGTGTGTGTGTGTGTGTTTGAGAGAGAGAAAGAGAGAGAGAGAGAAAGAAAGAGTGAGAGAGAGAGAGCGAGACACAGACAGAGAGAGAGGGAGACAGACAGAGACAGACAGAGAGAGAGAGAGACAGAGAGACAGAGAACGAGACACAGACACAGAGAGAGAGAGAGAGAGACAGAGAGAGACAGACAGAGAGAGAGACAGAGACAGAGACAGAGACAGAGACAGAGACAGAGACAGACAGAGAGCGAGAGAGAGGGGGGGGAGGAAGCAGAGAGGGGGAAAGAAGGAGAAGGGAGACAGAGTGGAAGAGTCGATACGTCCTCCGTTTATTTAGCAGGTTGTCGGGAGGCGCCAGTGGTGGTTATCCATGTGTTGTTTCAGTTTGCCTGTCTGCCTGTCTCACTTTTCCGGGCACGCGAGTGGTTGGCGTGCCTCCGGTGTGGTTTGCTCTTTTTTTCCTATCAGACATCTATCGTTCTTATCTTTCTTCCTATTTTTGGGTTTGTTACTCTCTTGTAATACTTTTTATCGCCGGCAGTTATTTGACCTAATTGTGTTCCAGTTACCGTGATACTCTTACTAAGATTAAAGTAAACTTTGCGGGCACTGTATGACCATTGCCAAGTCGATGCGTTTCTCTTTGACTCCGAGGGGGTCGTCCCGTTTCCCCCCCCTCCCCCCCCCATTTTCGATGTTTGTATGTGTTTTGTCTTTTCATGTGTCTGTTTGAGAATGAGTGGAAGAGAGGGGAGAGGGATAGAAAGAGAACGGAGAGGAGAGAAAAAGAGAGAGAGAGAGAGAGAGAGAGAGAGAGAGAGAGAGAGAGAGAATTTGTTTGTTCTGTCCGAGAAAGTATAAGTTAAACATCTTTACTATCGATTCTTTACTCCGTTTTTTTGTGGTGTTTTTTTGTTTTTGTTTGTTTGTTAGCTCTCCTGGCTACATGAAGATGATTGGTCTGTAGCGTCTGTAGTCTAGTGATTAGGCAACCGGATCTGTAATCTTGAGATTCCGGGTCATGAAGTTCGAGCTTATAAGCTCCGTCCTACGTTGTGTCCTTGAGAAATTCACGTTACATTATTTTTGAAAATGTTCCCATTTAGCGCGGTCCTATCGGAGAGACACGTTAATTTCGATAGGCCGCCTCTCGGATAACCTTACAGTGTTGCAAAGGGCGTTGAATCAGTACACTAATCATCAGAGTCAGAATCGTGTGAATATTAGCGCTTAGCCGGCATCTGTGGTGTCACGGTAAGGCACTCCACCGTTGCATGCAGAAGATGTGAGCCCGATTCCCATACTGGGTGTTTTCATCCTATAATTCCGTCCCATCCTCTGGGTAGTTGTATCCCTCACAGCCCGGGTTGGACCTGATGATGTGGGTGGTTGGCGGGGGCTCTGGTGTAGTTTACTCCTTCTTTCCTATCAAACGTATATCGTCTTTATCTCCCCTCCTTCTTTTTTTGTGTTTGTTACTCTCTTGTAACACCTCTAATCTTCGTCACTTATATGACCTTATTATGTTGCAAATGCCGTAAAACACTTACTAAAACTAACTTGGACCTGATTAGCAGGGTCGAAGGCATTCGCCTCCTAGATGGTCTAATTTGTGTCAATGAGGGCGTAACGAGTTTCAGTCGCATAGTTGTATTGTGTCTCCGTGCAGGTTGGTGTGTCAGATAGGAGTGGCTGGGAATCAGTGGGATTTTCGGGTTTCGTTCGATTGGAAGGGGCACAGGACTCGAGACGACTTTTCTTTTTTGACCACATGTTTAAGTTTCGTGAAATCGCTTAATAGTTGGGGGGTTTTTTTTCTTCTTTTTCCTTTGTCGGGATGGGATAGGTGAGAAGGTAAGGGAGAGAGAAAGAGAGAGGGTGGGGGAGGGGAGGAGAGTA
>NW_004798521.1:74672-78723 GCF_000002075.1 Aplysia californica | reverse complement strand
GGTTTGGGGGGAGGGGGTGTTTTGTTTTGTTTTTGTTTCTTCTTTTGGTTGTTGTTGTTGTGTTTTGTTGTTTGTTTGTTTTGTTTTGTTTGGGATTGTTTTGTTGTTTGTTTGTTTTGTTTTTGTTTTTTTGTTGTTGTTTGTTTTGTTTTGTTTTGTTTTTTTGGGTAGGGGGGCACAGTATAATAGGATGTTGTAGGGATGATGTTTTCTCGTTAGTCGTGTGTGCATTTTACGACTATCGTGGACAGATTATTGCGACACGTAGATCTACGATGGGTACACCAAAAGTCTTTTACTTTTTTACCTGGCCATGAAAATATAAAGGTAGAAAACTGAAATTTGGTATTAACCTTAATCTTTCTCTATTTAGTCGCCTCCCACGGTTATACATTTTTGCCATAGGTGTATGACCTTGAAAAGACCTTGAGAAAAGAAGACCCTCTCTTTGTCAGAGAACCATCCCTGTACCGCTTCTTTGACCTCCTCATCACCACTTTCAAAATGCCTTCCTTTTATATTCGTTTTCAATGTGGGGAATCGAAACAAGTCGGGCGGGTCTAAATCTGGAGAATAGGGTGGATGTGGCAAAATTTCATAGCTACTTTCTCGCGCAGTTTCCTCAGCTTTTCCTGAAGTGTGTGCTGGTGCGCTGTCATTAAGCAGCCAAATGCGTTTTTGGATATTTCCTCCGCGTTTTTCTTTTATAGCCTCTCATGATTTTTGGTTGGTTAGAATAATGGTCTCTGGTGATCGTATGTCCATTTTCAAGATAGTCTGTCAAAATCACTCCTTCTTGGTTCAAAAAGCAAACAAACCAATATTATAACATTACTTTTCCACTTGATGGCTGCACTTTTGCCTTCTTTGGTGTTGGAGAAGAAGGCAATTTCCACTGCATTGGTGCAGATTTTGACCCAGGATCGTTGTGGTGGACCCATGTCTCATCCATGGTTACATGTCTTTCAAAAAATTTGGTTTCATCCTTTTCATACAGAGCAAGCTATTCCTGCCGACAATCCACACGTTGCACTTTTTGAGGAGTCAACATCGTGGGATCCATCTCGCACAAACCTTGGTCATATTCAAATGTTTAGTTAAGATTCGTTCAACTGATCCAGTGCCAAGCGTAGTTTCTTTGCTCAAACGTTCGTCTGACCCGCGTATCAAACAACACAAGTTTCTTGATTTTCAACACATTCTCTTCTGTTGTTGCTGTCACTGGGCGACTATCACGATGGTCATCTTCAATGCCCATGAATCCGAATTCTAAATTTTCACACCAAAATGTTATCGCTGCATAGGATGGGAAATTCGTTTCAAATACGGAATGCATCTCCGTAAAAATATCCTGTAGTTGCTTGCCTTGCAAGAACAAAAACTTCATTACTTCCCTGCACTCAATTTTCTTAATTTTTATGTTGAAACTGGAGAACAGCTATTCACTTACAGTGCGCTGGTGTTAAATCTAGTAATCATAAATATCCCAAAATCTACATGCATTCTAGGAAGATGATTGTAGGCCTTCGCCATAAATTTCAGCTTTTTACCATTATTCCTTCATGGTCAGGTAAAAAACTATTGGTATGCCATTCGTATACTGTTTGTTTATCATCTCTGTATTATTAGATCTGGGTGTTCGGTCGCACTAACGGTAGCTTCCGCTTCTTTACTCTTTTTTTCCTGTTGTTTCTTTGTATCTGTATTGGTTTTCCTCTGCTCTGAATGGCTGTTACTTAGTTGATGTGCTTCTCTTTACTCAAACAAAATTATTAGAGCTGAGATTCCATTAGGGCCGCCCTGTGTTAACGACAGTGATTGTGTCTCACCCTGAAATCATTTTGAAATGTCGGTTTCTCTTACATTATTATAGTCGAGGTGCGGCTTTCCTCATGTGGTGTGGACAAAGCTCTCTGCGAGTAAACTCGTCTTGTCCCCAGCTGGTTCCTGGCTCTTTTCTACTCGTTTATAGAAAATAGTTTTGTTGTTGTTAGTGGTGTTTGTTTTTTGTTGGGTTTTTGTTGTTGTTTTTTGTTGTTTGTTTTTGTTTTTGTTTAGTTTTTTGTTTTTGTTTTTGTTTTTTGGGGGGTGGGGGTGGAAGAAGCAATTGTAACTTAATCAGTTTCTTATTCTTAATCTATCTTGTTTGTACAATGTACAAGCATAGATGGCAACACCTCGCTCTGAAAGGATTAAACAAGACGTGGGTTTTGGTATGGAGTTCTTTGATGACGGGCATGGGGCTGCTGTTATCCTAAACTAGACTTTTAAACAATACTTCGAAGATGGTGTGGATTGCTTCTTGTTTCCTATCAAACACCTATCATCCTTATCTCCCCTCCTTCTTTTTTTCTGTTTGTTTTCTCTTGTAGCACCTCTAATCTTCTGGCGCTCATATTACCTTATGCAGTTTAGAGCGCCGTATAACCTCTACTAAAACAAACAAGCAAACAAACCTCTACTAAAACGAAAATTAAGAAGATGTGTTATCCGTTTGTCGCATACTTTCCCGTCCGTTGGTATCGGTGAGGGTCGCGCGGAGAAACAATCGTCTGTCAGAGACGAGTCTGAAACTGGTGTCCCAAGAGGGTCGAGGAAAGACAGCAGTGGGTGGTTGACGGGTGCTCTGGTGTGGTTTGCTCATTCTTTCCTATCAAACATCTATCGTCCTTATCTCTCCTCCTTCTTTTGTGTGTGTGGTTACTCTCTTGTAACACATTATCTATTCTTCGACACTTATATGACCTTATTGTGTTGCCAGTGCCTTAAAACTCTGACTAAAACGTTTTAAAAAAAACTGAAAACTGCGTGGAAAAGCCGGAAGAATACCCAACCAGCTGATAACTGGCACGATCAGCAAGCTGACCCTTTCGTGGATCCTTGAGAGGAGGGAGGAACATCTATGGCGTTGTACCACCTGCAATGATACCTATTGTCCAGTCAAGTAGTTAGAAGTGACCAGTCGCGTGGCATGCATAGAGGAGGGTCGATGCCGTGGACTCTGAGGGTGTCTTTTACATTGTCTCTCCAGCCACGTTTTGATCTTTCTCTGTTTCTCCAGCCAGAATGTCTTGTGTTAGAAGCTTGCAGAGATAGTTGGCCAGGGAGCAATTCTGGAGAGGTCGCCAGACCATTTTACTGTCTTTCATTGGATGTAACGGAAGACTGGTGTTTTTCATACAGTGTCTCTGACCACCTCTTCCCTCATCTTGTATCTCATCGTCTTGTTGCGGTTGGTTAGAGGGCGCCACTGCTAGATCCTACTTCATTTCTTTCCTGCAGTTGCTTCTGTCTGTGAGTCGATCTCACTCCCCCCCCAGCACTAAATGACCGTTATTGTGTCGGTGTGCTTGTCTTTGACTCAAACAAACTGGTTTTGTTCATTGATCCCCTCAGGCATCTCATCTAGCAGGTGGTCTGTTTCCTCCCTTGTGCTTTTGTCCAGGCCGCAAGTTTTGACCTGGTAGCTTAATGTTGGTGTAAATCTGACACTGATAATTTTGCATTAGTGTCCACAGAGACACTGTGGTGTCTCAGGAGATATGTAAATTGACAAACGACTTCATTTGCTTTCTGGCATCGCATTTCAATTTCTCTGCCTAGTTTCTCGTCTTCTGTGAAATTGATGCTTAGGCGTTCGAATTAATTGGTTTGCTTCAATCGGTATCAGTTGATATTGATCTCCAATGAGGTTTTCCTGCTGATGCTTAGAATCTCAGTTGCGCTGACGCTGGTGGTTGGAGGGCGCCATTGGTAGGTCCTATGTCTCCACTTTCCTTCTGTTTTTTCTGTGTGTCTGCCTTACTTTTTCTTAGTAGTAAATGACCATTATTGTGTTTCTCTGCTTGTCTTTGCTCAAACAAACAAACAAAGTCTTGCTGATGCTACTTTCCATACCGTGCCTTTCGCAGAAAGCGTTGAGCCGGTCTGTATGTTTTTGTAGCCAGCCGTATCCATGTTTCTTGTCACTTAATCGTCCACGGACAATAAAACATTGAATGACTCAAGGTCTTGTTTGGCCCCTTTTGTATTTGGTCCATATAGGGGACAA
>NW_004798521.1:70641-72665 GCF_000002075.1 Aplysia californica | reverse complement strand
CCTGGCCGTTTCTGTTCTTATAAAAAAAAACTTACGGGGAGGGGGGAGAAAAGAAAGGGAAACAACCCCACAGCGCAGTGCGACCGGAGGCTGTCTTGAACGGAATCAGGTTTTTCCATTAGGTGCTGTCTGACGTACCCCCGGGCTCTCGCCTTCTTTACTTCTCTCACTGGGAAATGCAATAATGTTATTGGCCCTGTCTATGCCTCTGTGGGTCCGGACGTCTTTGTCCTCTGTGGCTGCCGAGAGGCGGACTGTAAACTTAGCCACTTTTTCCCCTCCCCCATAATTCTGAAATCAAAGAAACTGACTGCCGTGCTGCAAAATTATTATTTCTTAAAATCTGGTACTAACCTGCGTCGCATTTTTTATCTTTTAGTTAGTACACTGTGCATGTTATTTAGTTTATCGGGCGGGTGTACATCGAAAACAAGACAGCGTCGTGGGTGGTTGGCGAGTGCTCTGGCGTGGTTGGCCCCTTTTTTCCTATCAAACATCTATTGCCCTTAACTCTCCGCCTTCTTTTCTTTATGATGTTTCTCTCAAGTAACACTTTTTATCTTTGGCACATATTATGTAACTTATTTGTGTTGTAAGTGTTGTAAAACTAACTAAGTGTGTGGTTGGCGGGTGCTCTAGTGTGGTTTGCTTCTTCTTTCCTATCAAACACATATCGTCCTTATCTCCCCTTTTTCTTTTTCTATGTTTATTACTCTCTTGTGACACCTCTAATCTTCTGGCGCTCATATGACCTTATAATAATAATAATGAAGATCATTTCTATAGCGCCCACTCCCGTGTAAACACAGCTCTAGGCGCTTTACATAAATGCATGTAAGAAAAATATTCATGCACGCGACACACACACACACTCACACACACACACACTCATATACATACAAACACACACATATACACATACACACACACACAAACACACGCATACACACTCACGAACACATAACACGCACACATGTGCACACACATGTATGCCAAACACACACACACACACACACACACACACACACACACACACACACACACACAAACACACACGCACACACACGCACACACACGTACACACACACACGCACACGATTACACATCATCACGAAATGAGAATAAAATAATATATACACTGCAATTCACAAAATACATAAATGGGTACATTGACATTTATATAACATTGTATTGAACATGAATCTACTGACTTAAAAATGATGTCATTGAATGTGTCTTTAAAGATTTTTTAAATTTAGACTCAGATGTTGTATGTCTCAAGGGTTGGGGAAGAGAGTTCTAAACTGACGGAGCAAGGTGGGCGAACGGGCGAACGATCTTTCGGCTAATTTTTTACCGCCTTTTCTAGGAACTCGTAAAAGATACTGGTCGCCTGATCTTAGTGATTTAGATGGAACATAAATCTGGATGAGATCACTAAGATATGAGAGAGCTTTGTTATTGACACATTTATGACATAATATTGCAATTTTATATGACATTCCAGCTGACACAGGAAGCCAATGCAACGTTCTTAACATGGGAGTAATGTGGTCCCTCTTCTTTTTCTTTAGTACAAGCCTAGCAGCATGATTTTGAAAACGTTACAGAGCGCCGCAAAACCTCTACATTTGTACTAAAACTTTTTTTTATCTTACTGAACTCAAGTAAAACAGCCTCGGCACTTGTGTTGTCTTCGTCTCAGTGTCGTCAGGGACATTGTGGTTGTGAGGCTTTTCCTTGTGTAGAGCGCAGGCAGTTACTGAGTCCGTGTATGCCTATGCTTTTTTTTTACTCAAACAAGCAAAACACTTTGACAAAATTTTTTTTTTTTTAAAATAAATAAATAAGTAAACAGAAACGGGCTGGTGGTTGGAGGGCGCCACTAATAGGTCTTACTTCTTGACTCTCTCTCTCTCTCTCTCTCTCTCTCTCTCTCTCTCTCTCTCTCTCTCTGTTGTCTGTCTTTCTGTCTGCCTTTCTGTCTACCCGTCCGTTCGTCCGTCCGTCCGTCTGTCTGTCCG
>NW_004798521.1:58835-70490 GCF_000002075.1 Aplysia californica | reverse complement strand
CTGGCTGGCTGGCTGGTTGTCTGTCTTACTTTTTCCCAGCGCTAATTAAATTAATGACCATTATCACAAGGGCGAAAAACCTCGGAGGGCCCTATGCAAGTTGCGCACGTATAAGATCCCTCGGTGGTCTAAAATCGATAAGAGTAGGCTTTTGCCGCCACCCGGGCAAAATTCAAAATTTCCTACCAACTGAAAAAGTTTAATGTGTCCCGCGCGCTCATATGACCTTATGCAATTGCGAGCGCCGTAAAACTTTCTTTTTAAGACCATTATCTTGTCGATGTGCTTTTCTTTACCCAAACAAGACAAAACAAAAGAAAACAAAGTAACGAAAAGAGCATGTCTCTGTGTCCGCAGGTGCGACTGAGGGACCAGCTGGTCAGCTCCCTGAGCTTCGCCCGTGCCCGGGACATGGAGCTAGCCTGGGTGGACGGACAGCTGGACATCCCGCCCGTGGACAGCGTGGAGGAGGACGAGGAGATGCCGGACGACGAGGCCGCCAAGAAACGGGCAGGTAAGTCTACGCGTCCACCGAAATAAGATCACTTCCAGGCCAGGCTAATGTGCGACGTTTTTGCATGGTGTAGAACCGACTCAAGACGACCCACGTCCTCCATAGTCAGACCAGCTAGGCCTAACCTATTTTAAGCCCAGTGTGTTATGATTACGGGAACAACAGACAGCACAGGCACAGACGATTTATTTATTCATTATGATGATGAAGGAATGCAGTTACTTCTGCTCTTAACGGCCAACTGTCCAAGACAAGCACTGTACAAACGACCACTCCTCCACCCCGCCTTCCCTTGCATTTGTCTATTCTATAATGACATTGCTCTAGATGATCATTTGTTTAAACGGCCGTTTTCCCGCTTGTATGTTTGTCATATGCTATAATGACACTGTTCAAGATGTTTACCTGTCTAGACAACCACTTTTCTCATCGACAGTGGGTGGCCGTCTTCCCCAATTTTGACTGCAAGTTGTTGTTATCTTCCTCTTCTTGTTTTTTTTTTTTTTGGTCTTTATGTTCTTGAGGAGGGATGGGAAAGGGGAAGGGGGTTGTATGAGCTCAAAGTACTGTCAGAGGAAATTACATACATACAAATTTTTATTTCTATAAAATGTAACAAAACGGCATTAATTGTGTGCAGTAGCTTTTGCAGTCAAATTGACATCTTAGAGAGAGAGAGGCAAGTGATTTTTGTTATCGATGTGAACGTATGACTTACTGGAATATGTCTCCGCAGAATCTCAACTGAACACAAATCCCCCCACGTTGGAGAGTCTCCCTCCCAATATGGTGAGTCTTGTTAGTTTGATGAGTTGATCGTTTTCATGCATTTTGTACAGATGGTTGGAGGATGCCAGTGGTAGATCATTATTCTTGTTTACTTTCTATGTGCAGTTTCTGTCTGTCTCACTTCATCTACTCTAACTAAATAACCGTTGTTGTGTCGGTGTACATTTGTGTGCTTCTGTTTACCGAGAAAAAAGCCCCACCTAAACTGCCTCTTTGGGGGGGGGGGGGGTGTTGTAGTTGTTGTCCTTTCGTTTGTTCTCTTTTTTTATGTATAATAATAATAGTAATAATAATAATAATAATAATAATAATAATAATAATAATAATAATAATAAATAGCATTTGTATAGCGCACATCCCCGCTCAACAGCAGGCTCTATGCACTTTACACTATATTATTACCCCAGCAGACCATAGAACACTCCGAAACATTCTCAGCTTCCCGGGAAGCATACAGTGCAAGCAGCTGATTAAGCGCTCAAACACTAACAAACTGACAAGATCTTTCGCTGTCTATAGCCGGGTACCCATTCCCACCTGGGTGAAGTGAGGAAAATTCGTGTAAAGTGCCTTTCCCAAGGACACAACGTCGGGCCCCTGACGGGATGTATGTGACTCTCCTGTAACACATCTAATTTTCAGCACCTAAGTGACCTTTTTTTTTCGTTACAAGTGCCGTGAAGCTCTTACTGTATATAAAACCAAAACTAAACCCCTTTAGGTCCGAATCTAAGTCCCTCCTCCCCGTACTTTAAGCCTTTCTCTCTTTCTTTTTCATTGTGTTTGTTACTCTCTTGTAATACCTCTAATCTTCGCCACTTATATGACCTTATTGTTTTGCAAGTGCTGTAGCTGGTGGTTGGAGGGCGCCACTGGTAGGTCCTACTGCTATACTTTCCCTCTGTTGTTTCTGTCTGTGTCACTTTTTCCCAGCATTTAAAAAAACATTATTGTATCAACGTGTCCCTCGCTACTCAAACAAACAAACAAAGCAAGTGCTGTAAAACTGTAACTAAAAGAAAAACACAAATCAACGGCTAAGTGGAAAAAGTGACTATATCCACTTTTCAGTTTCGAGAAAAATGAGTTTGAAATTTTGACAATTTAAATATCTCTATAAAGTAGTCAAAAAAGAAACGTTGATATTTCGAGATATAGATATAGATATATATAGATATAATAATAATAATAATAATAATAATAATAATAATATATGGTCGCTTTTAAGAACAAGCGGGCTAACCCAGATTTCGGGGGTTTCCAGAAATCTTTACCTACACCAAAAGTGGGCATTGCCCTACCTTAAGGAGAAGTTTGGTTTCATTTGTGTGTATATTTGTTTGGTTATAGAGAAAACTCTCCTTGTCTTTTAAAGAAACTGAACGAGGGGCAAAAACTTTACCTTCGATTTTGAGCATTTTTCGGGATAGCCCCCTTATGCTTAAAATCGACCATATAATAGTCACTTCTTGCGCACAGCCATCGAAATTTCCCAGTGCATTCCATCTTCTTCCATCATAAGGCTGTATTGTACGTGAAATGTTTGTTCCTTGCCGCCAGGTCCCGCCCCACATGTCTGTGTTCATCAACGAGCCCAAGCTGTCCGACTTCAAAGTGGTGCTCATCAACGCCGGGGTGACCTGCGAGTTCGCCTCCGGCGTCCTGGTTTGTAACAACCTAGTGGCTGTCCGCAGGGTACGTTCTATGTGAAGTTCTAGATCTACATCGTTATTTATCATGTGTGTGTGTGATGTGCACAGAATTCTACACTTTAATAATACATTCGTCAGATTTGGAATCTTAAATTATAATCATAATTATATGTGCCCGCGCGGGTGGGAAGTGAAAGTGAAAGGAATTGAAAATGCTTTCAAAAACAATTGTGAAAGTAACATAATTAAAGTAGGACTACATGTGCTTATAAAGGCCCAAGGTGCATGGATGCGGAAATTAATGTTTCGGATGAAAATAATACGCTATCTCTACTACTGTAACGTGCGGTCAAAAATTTGATGCGCACTTATTATCAAATATCTAGGCTACTGAACTATCGAACACCTAGATATAGATTCTCCTACTTTTACACAATGACTTAGATCTATATCAATTCGTCTTAACCGATGAGTATTTTTTTCAAACATTTGTACACATCTTTAGGTTCTATATTATTCTAGAAATTTCTTTAAAGAAAATTCTTATATAAATACTAGCCCAATATTTAAAAAAATATACCAGTCAATGGTTTCTACAGATTTTTAAAAAGTTTATAGCTGGAGCTAAATCTCTTAAAAGCAAGTCCGTCCTTTTTTCTGCTTCTGTTGGCGACATAAAGCTAATTATTGAACGCATGTTTTGAGAACATTAATTAGATCTAGTGATTAAATATGTTCAGTGTAAAACAAATTTCTTGTGACAAGTTTTGCTACTAAAAAATTACGTAGGCCATATGCGTATGCAAAATGTGTGTGGGAAGCTAGAAGTGCTGTGAACAACCCCATCCGTGTCACGAATTTTTTCACAGTTCTGTAGATCTTATATTTATAAACTCTCTGTGTCTGCTTTTTCTGTTGTTGCACCCAAAAACACAACAATTTAAAACATTGATTCCAATCTCTAATTGCACAGTGAATTCTGTAACTCAAAATTACAAACTGGACAGTGAATGTTCCACTTTTCACTCGTTTGTAAAAGCCGCTCTTGCTTTAAAAGCTATATAGGGTTACTTCCGAAAACGATAAATCGTGCCCTCAAGACGCCATTGTTTTCGGTCTTCAATTCCTCACAGGTCACGTGGTACAGTTCCCGTTCTATAAGTGTAGAATTCTGTGGTGGTGTGTGACTTTGGTCTTTGTTGAGTGTGTATAACATATGGTGGTTGGGAGGGTCGGGAGGAGGGTTGGTATGATGTGTGGTGATGGTGGTGGTGGTGGTGTGTGTGTGTGTGTGTGTGTGTGTGTGCGTGTCTGTGTGGGGGGGGAGGAAGAGAGAGAGAGGGGGGGGGGGAAGAGAGAGAGAAAGAGAGAGAGAGAGAAAGAGAGAGAGAGAGAGACTCCCCCTTTCACCCGACACAACCTCTCTGGAGAAGGGGTGACATCTTTTATCCTTATTTACTTGACTTTCTTTATTTCTAGCTCTCTTGTCTGCCTGTCAATAGAGCTGGTCGAAAAATGCGTGAAATTGAAAGTGTGAGGCCGTTTGTACATGATGTGTATGAAAATAGAAGTAGTTTTTTTTCTAACAACTTTTTTTTCCAAGAAAAGGGAGGGATTGGGACCTATTTCGATCTGTCTGTAACTTTTACCAAACAAGTTAATCGTGGAAGTTGTGGTTGGTGGTTGGCGGGTGCTTTCGTGTGGTTTGCTCCTTCTTTCGTATTAAACATCTATCGTCCTTATCTCTCCTCCTTTTCTTTTTGTGTTTGTTACTCTCCTGTAATACCTCTAATCTTCGGCACTTATATGACCTTATTGTGTTGCAAATGCCGTAAAACACCGTAAAAAGCTTTTATTAAATAGTGGAAGTCGGTGGCATTGTGGAAAGGATTCATCTAGTCTAGGTCCTTCCTCCCCGCCCAATTTAAAAAAAAATTAATTCGTAAATTAATTCGTAATTACATAAATAAATAATAATATTATAAATAATAATGATAAAAAATAGCATTTAATTTGTATAGATCAAATTCCCTTTCAACAGCAAGTTTTAAGAACTTTACAATCCTTATTATTACTCCAGTGTACCAGTTAGCATTCTGAAACAATCTCAACTTCCTGGGAAGTATACGGTGCAAGCTGCCATTTTAAAGGCGCTGAAACACTAACTTACTGACAACGTCTTTCGCTGTCTATGGCCAGGTAGGCCTACCCATTCAAACCTGGGTGTAGTGAGGAAAATTCGTGTAAAGTGCTTTTCCCAAGGACGCAACGTCGGGCCTGAGGCTCGAAACCCCGAACCCTGAAACCTCACGATCACGAGTCCAGTAGCCTAACCACAAGACTGCCAACGCCACATAAAAAATGATAAATAATTTTTAAAAACAAAACAAGAAACCCCCAACTTCCGTCGCTGGTCCCTGTTTTTCCATGTTTGTTTTTAGTTCAATGTAGGGAAGGTGGTATGTTCAACGGAACTGATTTACTCGGGGTGTGTAATAGACAATTTTATGGAAACATTTGCCTGTCTTGTTTTGACACGAAAATTTGTCTTGACCCTGGATAATAACGTGAATGTGAGAAAAACGTTTCCTGCTCTTTGTGGAATCAATTTTCCCAAAACAAGCCGTATTTATTTACTTGTTTTTGTTTTGGTTTCGCGGTTGCGGGTTTGGTTTTTTGGGGGGATTAGTTTGCATTATAGAGAAGTACATCAAAACAATGGGGGCGCTCCGGAAAAAGGAAAAGAAATCAACGGTTCGTCATAATTTATAAAAATTTCGCAGAGCAAATAAACACCCCCCACAAAAGACCACACAATCCCCCCCCCCCCCCCCCCACACACACACACACACAAAGGGGAAAAAAACCATAGTTCTTTGGACACGAATTAGGACCCGTTAACGTGACGTAATAGCTCTCGTCAGAAAAGGACCTTATCCTGGAAAGAAAGCGTTAAACGGATCATTTACTTCCTTTGATCAACGTTTCTCGGCTAGAACCAGGACGTAATGATGTTGTGTTCGGACAGAAAAACTTGTCAAATGTTGTCGAGTTAAAAATAAGCCGGCATGCATGACGTGATTGATCTCGTGTTGATAGGTTGGGAGTGTCTTGGCAGGATGCATGAAGCCCTGTTGAAAGATTACAAGTATTGTTCTGATGAATGTTCTTTTGTGTTGTTTTTTTGTTTTGTTTTTGTTTTGTTGTTTTTTTTGTTTGTTTGTTTGTTTGTGAGGGGGGGGGGTTGGTTTCTTTGTTTTGTTTTAGAATCTAATGTGTTTTTACTTTGTATTTTGTTTGGGTTTCGACATCTTTCCTAGAGTCATGTTCTTTCGAGTTCACATTTTTTTTCTTTTGGAATTTGTTTTTTATTTTATTTTTGTTTCCGATGTCTTTCCAAGAGTCCTCTCTGCACTTGCTCGTTCGAAATTCTGTTCACGTTCCACTTTTGTGTGCCGGTACTGCGAACTAGGTAGTATTAGAGGAAAATAGCGCAGGTGATTGTCCTTTTTTTTACGCCTCCCTCGACAGAAATTATGTCAATTAGACAGCGGGCTGCTTTGACAGATGTATGTCTGTGTGCATGCGTACGTGTGCGTGTGTGTGCGTGTGCGTGTGCGTGTGTGTGTGTGTGTGTGTGTGTGTGAGAGACGGCTTTCTGTACGGATCTTCATCTCTTTTCTTTTTCCACAGGACGCTGCTGGTAAAATGAAGCTGGAGGGAACACTGTGCGAAGACTACTTCAAAATTCGGAACCTGCTCTACTCACAATATGCCATAGTGTAGTACGCCATTCCATACATTCTTGTGGATTCTTTGATCTTTTAGGACAAATCGAGATTCTTTTTCAACGCCCACAAATTGATATTGACAATACAACACCTTGTCTTCTCTTGTGCCTCAATGTAGTGTTCTTGTGTCGGGGGGGGGGGGGGGGGGGGGGGGGAATCTACTCTTTTTTGGTCCTTTTTCCATACTCAACAGATCTTGATTCGAACACAACAAAGGCATAGGGACAGCAGCGTTTGGTTTCAGTTTTTACTATTACTTTTTAAAATTTTGAACCCATTCTTTCCAGTAAGGTACACAGAATTCTGTTTCGGTTTTCTAAATCGTTTATGGATACAACATTGCTGTCAGTATAGTATATTGTCTTTGAAGTCTTTGTATAAAATGTATACCCCTTTTTACAGTTGCCTTGGAACTTTTGCATATGAAACTTCATGATGAAGATAAAGCAGGGATAGTGCATGTATAAAACACTTTTCATACTCTTACAAGTTGCAGATTTTTCATGTTTCAAATATAAACTTAGAGTCAATTCAGTACGGCATTATAACATATTTTGTGCTATATAAATATGTACCTCTATTTGTGGCTCTCTCATCTGTGTCGTGTTGCGCCACTCTGTACATGTACGTAATAGAAGGGAAACTGACGTTTCGCATGAAGTCTGCGAATCCACCTTTATGTTATTCTCTCTTAAGTCTTACAGTACGTTACAGTTACAGGTGCACTTACTCGGAGTCAATAGCCAATGCACAGATTCACAGCCATCATGTATAGGCCTGCTATTCTTCGGATTAGTGACAAAAATTGCTGGTCTCTTGCCAATTGTGATGATTTCTTCTTTTTCTGCATTCCCCGCCAGCTAACTGGTTAGGCACATCATTGTTGCACACAAGAGACCTGAGTTAGATTCCTGAGTGGAGAGAATATTTTTACCTAGCATCTCAGTCTTTCTGATGGGATGCTGCATCCCTCTCACTCTCAGCGTGGGTTGGCCGTTACAGGCAGGAGTTGGAAGCCCCCTTCCAAAATTATCTAAATTGTGTTGATAGGGCTATTAATTTTTTTAAAACTACATAAATAGAAAGTACACCTGCTAGAGTCTAGGAAGCACCTGGCAGTAAAATCTTCATCAGTGCAGTTGAATTTTACGTCCATGACTGTTTATCTCTACATGGACACTGAAGAGGTTTGAACAGCTAAATTCCAATGCCCTTGTGTAGTTATTGATTTCCTTTTATGAGAGTTTGTGCTCTTGAAATTGACAGCATTGTATCTTTAAAGCATTGTCAGATTTAAATCCAACTGAAAGGGGTTTTTTTTGGTTGTTTTATTTTAAAATTTAAAAAACAAGTTCTGCTTGGCATTGTAATCCACAGTTCTATATTTTGCTATGTCCAGTGAACTTTGTGTCTCATTTTTCATTATTGTCAACATGTTCTGTAAAATGGATGTTCAGACCCGAGAATCAAATAAAGTCTTAAGAACATCTTAAATTGAAGTCTTTGTCAATCAAACATGTGACTGTGCTTGTTAACTTCTGTTATAGTGTACTAGTTTTTAATGAGAAGAGAGGGGAGTGGATAAATATAATATGAATAACAATTTAGAAGCAACCACTTTGTGGTTACAGCAAGCATAATGGGAATACAAAATAGTTTTGTGATCACATCGACACTTACCCATTATGCTAAAGAAAAAGAATTAGAAATATAATATATTTCAAATTCAGAAGTAGTTCTAGCATGCAATTATCCCTTTAGAACCTGAACCTAGTTCTAGTGTTGGAAAATTCCTGAAATTTGAATTGGTACTTGGAAATGCATCAAATTGATGGACTAGGCTTTGATTTTTGACAAATTTATTGCTTTACACACAGTTGGAAAATGTGCCATAGTCTATGGCACAGCAGGATTTTGAGGAATGAAAAATCTTTTGTGCTATATTATATGGCACACGTGGCTAAATTGGAATAGTAAAATATAGGAAGTGTAGCCTGCTTCTATAAAAAAAAAAAAGCAACACTGTTGGAGAATATACATCATAATGCACGTACAGGAACAAAAATTCAACATTAATTTATTCAAATGCACAAAGGAAAATTCCAAAGATCAATTTAAAAGAAGATCCACCCAAGCGACTTCAACACAAGTGGAGTCGAATTCCCCTTTTCTTTTTTCCCCCCTTTCGTACGCATATTATAATATAGCCCAGCTTGTGATTTTTGAAAACCCTGAACAGCATTTTGGCGTCCTTCAGTAAGCACAGAGATGAAGGTACAGCATTCACACATTTATTCCTACACTATTTGTATTTGCACAGGTTGCGTCCCCTACTTTTGAAAAAAATTGTCCTCACTTGGCAGCGGTGTTTTGTGTAAAGAGTACTGTTGTGATATGATAAAACATTGCATCTCTAATTATTGTAAATTAATATAAAACCGTAGTAACTACGATTATAATAGAATATCAAAATAATATGTAATTTGTCTCAAAAGACTTAAAATTCAGAACATTTGTTTTTTCATAGTGTACTGTCCAGTCCATTTATAGCAGCCTCTGTTATTACAGGCACTTGATATATAGCAGTGATGATACAAATCCCCGGGTTTTTTTTCTCTTTAATTGTAAGTAATACAAACCTGGCTATAACAGGGTTCAGTTTGCACAGAGTCGGTTATAAGAGTGATCTTGCAGCTCATGAACTTGCTTTCGATCCGTCAAATTATTGAAATATATCTCAACCAAGACATTTCGCCTGTTTGTGTAATCACTTGCCTAAACAGAAACTTTCAAAAACATTCCACTCCCTCTCTCTCTCTCTCTCTCTCTCTCTCTCTCTCTCTCTCTCTCTCTCTCTCTCATTTAAAATGTTTCCTCTCTATCAACCTCCCTGTTTCCCAATTTAAACCTCCCTGTTTCCCAATTTAAAAAAAATCCCCCCCCCCACCAATCTCTCTTCATTCTATCTACTTCTTAGCTTCTCTCACACTAAAAAAACACAACCAGAATCTGACCTTCTAGTCACTGCATCCTGCTGAGAATTCTTGGATACAAAACATAGTAATAATATTGATAAACATACTAGATAATAATAATAATAATAATAATATTATAATATAAAAGATTTCAGTCACAAACACGCCGTCGTCCGTGACAGATGAGCCCTGAACTGGATCGTCTTAAATAATGGATTCTCTGTTGACAGCTGGGGGAGTGGATTTGGAATCCTGTCTCAAACTGTCTCCATCAAACTCCGTGCTGGCCACACTATCACTCTGGCATATGTGCATTTCTAACTCTGTGAGTCTCGACTCCACATCCCACTGCTGTTGGTTCAGTTTGACAGTCAGCGCGCTATTCTCGCCTTCTAATTGGGCGAGCCGCTCGCGGAGGCGAGTGATTTCTTTCAGCAGCATTTCTGATTGGCCCTCGTCTCTTTGTGGGAGGGGCGAGTGCTGCAGTGAGGAGGATGACGAGAGAGGGGCGGGGGCAGGTGCGGGGGCAGGCGGCTGATGCACGTAAGAGGATGGCAGGAGCTGACTGAGCTGAGCTGTCGTCGTTGACGGAGAGGCGGTGCCAAGGTGAGTAGAGGCGTGTCGCAACAGGGCTGGGGAATGCGGGTGTGATGGGTAACTGACAAGAGGGGGCGTGGCTTGAGTGGCAAGTGGCGAGGGCAACATCCCCGTGTGTGACGATGGGGTGGATGGGGCTTGAGGTATGATAAGACCGGGCCCTGGTGAGGAGCCCTGGAAGCCGGCTGGGGATGCTGGGAAGTTCGAGGGGGAGGCGGGGTAATTGGCGCCGGGAGGGGGCGGAGTGCAGAACGGAGACAAGAAGTTGATTGGCTGGTGGTGGTGCGGGTGATGCGGATGGTGCGCAGCGGGGTTGATGAAAGTCAAATTTTGATAGGCGTACTGCGCGTGTGCTGCCGCTGCTGCTGCTGCTGCCGGCGAGACGGGTTGAGGGGGCGGGGCTCCATGGTGAGGTGTGAGGTGGCTCAGCGAAGGGTGACCGTTCACAAGGGGAGCTGAGCTGACCACAGACGTGTCACTTCGCACGAGAATCTTAGGGCTCGGCGGGCTGCTGAAAGGATTTTTCCCAATCACCATCGCTGGCCCGATCACCGCGGCCGGCCCGCCTTCCCCTACGTTGGGCGACCTCTGAGGGGGCGTGCCGCAGTATGACGTCATGCTGGAGATGGTCATCGACGTCGTCATGTTACCCGCGTGGTGCGTGGAGTCGGAGGAAAAGCGCCGCGGTTCGCCCGCACACCGAGAGATGAGGTTGTCCTCGCTCTGAGTGTTGATCAGCGCCTTGAGGGAGTGGTCATCCTCCCTAGGCCCGCCCACTGGCACGACTCCGCCCGAAGTCCCGCCCACTCCGCCTGTACCGCTGCCGTCCTTGTGTATGAGGCCCACGGGCAGTGTGTGATGGCGATGGACGATCATCGAGTCTAGGGGCGTCTTGCCTGTGCTCTCCACCAGGCCAGGCGTGCTTCGACTTCTCGCCATAGACACTGGGGGGAAACGAGCAATTGAAAAATTTAAGTTTTGTGTTGTGTGTGTTGAGTGACGTTAAGAAAAATAGCTAAAGAAATAGGCAGGGGGATGAAGGAATCAGTAGAAGAATCACAGAAATCGATGTACAGAAAAGTGGGAAGACATGAAATAACACCAAGAGGCTAGCCTAGGATAGAGAAAGGTGGAATGTGTTTGTCCGTGGCCTATACCCTGCTGCAGGTTGAGAAAGGCAATGATGACGAAGAAGGGAACAAGCACAAAATTTGTTTTTTAAAGGAAAAAAACAACAATTGTGATTTGGGAAGAGGGGGCAGCTGTGGACTAAGCCGTTTTGCGTCAGAGAGAGAGAGAGAGAGAGAGAGAGAGAGAGAGAGAGAGAGAGAGAGAGA
>NW_004798521.1:55556-58724 GCF_000002075.1 Aplysia californica | reverse complement strand
ATTTATTACTGGATCCCTTGTACCGAGAATCCTGCTATAACGGACATTTCGCACCGGTCCCCTCCCTCTCGTTATAACAGGATTCCACTGTATAACAGAACTCGCTTATAACAGGGAAAACCTGCCGGTCTCGTCTGTCCTGTTTATCCAAGTTTGACTGTAATTATTTCCATTTTGACATTCAAACTTAAACATAGAATGCAGATTTTTTCAAAATGAATTTGAGTGGAGAAAAAGTGTACCAGCTATGGCTGCATTAGAGTACCGGCATAAGAAACAGCATTTCCAGTTCAATCCTACGAAACTGAGGCTTGGATTTTTCCTGCCTGGTTGGCAGGTGCTCTGGTGTGGTTTGCTTCTTCTTTCCAACCAAACATCTCTCATCCTTATCTCTTCTCCTTTTCTGTGTTTGTTACTCTCGTGGAACACCTTCAATATTCAGCTCTTTGTGACCTAATTTTGTTGCAAGTGCCATAAAACATTAGTTACAAAAACAAATGCAAGATGTGATTTGAAAGACAAAGTATTTGTATTTACAACGCATGTAATATTCATAATTGAAATATTATGAAAACATAAATGAGCATACGCTCACACTATCACATACACAAACATGAACACATTCTCTTGTCTCGCACACACACAAATATATATATGCACACTTATAAATACATGCGTTTGCATTCACACGCACAGTCAAACTAACTCTTGAATTTAAAAACATCTGTAGACATTATAACAGTTTGGCAAAATTATTCCTTCTTAGTCCTTTCACTCCAAATATGTTGAAAAAACCAGTACAAGGCACAAAGCAACCCAGCTTCTCGGTTTACATTTTCGTCAAATAGAAGTTTCCGGGACTCCGAAACAGATAGCTCTACCACCTGTATGAGCTCCCCTTCTTGCGCCAGACCTCCTCCAGGACCGACTCGCTGACTATCCGAGACTTCAGCATAGAACAAAGTGACCATTGCCCCACTTAGAGTCACACCATTCCTGGAATCATGGGGGGGGGGGGGGGGGGGGGGAGTACATGTACATGATCATTCTGAAAGGTAGAGTAGAAAGTCCAGTCAGCCAGACACGAAAGTTGGGAACTACACTACTTTGAACACTTTGATAAAGCATAGAAGACCACCTTACATTCAGACAAATTTTTACGATAAAATCATTTAAATCTTCACTAGTCACTAGCAACTTTCAAGTAATCCAAATCATCAAGTCTTGAGTGCTTCAAGATAGCGAAACAGAAGGATGAGAAACGCAAGCTCAGGTGTGTCGCGTATGTTGTGCACACACATCAACAGGCGTACACAATACGTAAAGGCCAAGTGACGCAAGGACAGCAAATGTACGTTGGTTTAACGACTTTCAGTCGGCCATTGCCTACTGTGTTTGTGAAGCTAGTTTGCAGAGGCCCTTCACATGAGATTGTTATCGCATTCGGTGTGTTTGATGACCTCACTCATATTGAGCTTGCTTTAGTACTTTTTATTATGTATCTTTTGTCTAATCTGTGGCTGTTCAGAAGATTATAAAGCAAGCCGATAATATCTGTCACCGTGGTTTTATGCACCCTGCTTAATTTAGCAAAATTTGATCATTTTTTTGCATAATTTCTGATTACATGTATTTCCTTTATCTTTCTTTGTTAAAATTTACAGAATCGCATAATTTCACATGTTTGGGCTCAGTTTGCATAATTTCAGAATTTTTCTAGCATAAAAAGACGGAGACAGCAATATCAATGATTAATTAAGCACAATGTGTACAGTCTGCAGCTCAAATTATTACTGAATAAAATAAATGAGAGAGAAAAAAACTTTCATCAAGTGAAATTTGCCGCAAGCATGGTACTCCTGACTCGATGCTGTCAACAATTATCACCTATTATGTTAAGCGACCGTCTCTAAACTGAAAACACGGCTCATCTGAAGAAAATCTGGCCACCCTCCAAGTTTCGGTTCAAACAGACTCCACTGTATTTTGTAAAGGTTTCATTGTCTTTTCTTTTGTGCTATGCGAATGAAAGGTGTAAACGCTGATTAGGCATCATCAAAAAGAAAACACAATGCAGCCCATTGTAGAAAGATGGTACGCATTTTAAGAATCAAAATACACACTTATATAAAGTAGTTCCTATTCATAGGGGGTTACAAACTTGGCTGGAAAGTAGAAGTTCAAGATTAAGGGTGAGTGAGGTCTGTATTTTAATTTCGTCTTTCTTAAAGAAACGTAATTTTTCTTTCATCGTAATGTTCTGAAAAGGAAACAAATGCTCAGCCATTAATACTTTACTCCTTCGTTAATAATCATAGAAAGGTACGTAGAGACAGCATGAGTCATAGTCATATATAACGAATGCAAAGAGTTCAAATCACCTATATGGTGAACAGTAGCGCAATATACAAATAATACAATATAAAAACTTTTCAAGTTTTCCTGATGAAAGGTAATTTCAATTTTATGGGCATCCCCAAATCCCTAAAAGACTCCTTCAGATATTGGATAGAGGTGGGCACAACTAGTCATTTGCAAGTCAATGAAATTAGGTTTCACCGGCAACCCAACAAATAAACTTAATTCAGAATGTTTAAAATCCACTTACCGAAATGATGTAACTCTCCTCAAGGACTTTACAGGAATGTCATAACCACATTCCTCCAATACTTCTGACTGAGCAATTTTCTCAAAAGGTTCATCTCGATCTACAATGCCAGAACAGAGCTCTACTGTGAGTCCACGCACACTCTGCCATTTTTCTGTGTCAATGACTTCGTGCTCTCCCCGTACTTCGGTCTCTGCTTCAGCCAAATACACTGCTGAGAGTATCATTATCAAAGAACTTTGGTGGAGCGTAACATCCTACACATGCACAAAACGTTGAGCGCATCTAACGTGACAGAGAGTAAGGGCACTAGCAACAGTCACTTCCCATAAATTCGCTAGTATATAAAACTAAAACTAATTACAATGTACGTTACAAAAGGTAGACTTTTTTTCGCTTTACTACCGATTCTGGCTTCTGTCTTTGTGGATACATGTGTATTTAAAGAGTCATTGAAAAAAATAAAAAGTTTAAAAAACACAAAAGACAGAAAATACTTTAGTCCTGTACAAAAAAGGATATATATACAGATATTTTATACATATATATAGATAGATAGA
>NW_004798521.1:52705-53827 GCF_000002075.1 Aplysia californica | reverse complement strand
CCCTGACCCCCCCTCTCGACAGGCCTGTATACTCACTCAGAATGCTCTGCTATACAATCCAAACGTTTTATCTTGTCATTCTGAGGAGAAAAATTCAGACAGATATATATATATATATCTGAAAAATATCTTCTCAGTTCACAGGAACATAAATAAAACAGTTTTTGTCCATGTTAGCATACTTAACATTATAGGAAATGTATTGCTATCTATAATATAACCATTCCCATTTTTATTTAGGTGCCTTTGGGTTCTTGTACATCATCTGAGCCTTGGAAGCAGAGAAAAGTCAAGCATCAGTAACTACTTGTCCAGAAACCTAGTTTTCACACAGCTGAGCAGGAGTGCATTTTACAACAACAGAACCCATAGTGCCTTTATATAAGTAATCCAACTGTGATTTTCTTATTAAAATCCTAAAGAAATACTTTGTTATTGAGAGCTTAGTTTAGTTTGGTTTTAGTAAGGTTTTACGACTCTTGCAACTGCATGAGGTCATATCTGAACGCCAAGGAGTGGATGTTAACAGAGAAGTCCAACCGGGGAATGAATCGGGCCTGCTCACCTCTCTGTAAAATAGCAGTTTACAAGAGAGTGGCAAACATACAAGAGAAGTAGAGGAAAAATGACGATAGTAAGGATGCGGAAAGAAAAGGCAGCAGTTCCCCCCTGTGTTGTTCTGGCACAGTATAAGCCCGACATTGATAAATCAGTCCATCTAGTCTACTGTGCATAAGAACATGTTAATACCCCCCCTTTGGGAGTGGCCTAAAGACACTACAGTCAGTAGCACTGCCCTGAGGGAGATATAGAGAGCATTCCCGAAATAGAAAAACAAAGTTAAAAAGAAAATAAATTTCATAAGATTCAAGAAGAGCAAAATTTATAAAATGTTGACAAAATTACTGCAATTGTCAACTTGAACTTACCGGACATGGCACAAAAAACCTCAGTTCTAACGTTCACTGAATTTGGGGAATATAATAAGTAAAATTACATGTACAATGTAATATGTTGTACACTACATATAAACTAGTCAACAAAAATTAAGGAACATTTGAGAAAAAGTGTATAACTTCGAAAGAAAACTTCAACACGCAATGGGATTTGGTACACTTTTTA
>NW_004798521.1:48378-50325 GCF_000002075.1 Aplysia californica | reverse complement strand
ATGTGGATCCCTTTTGTACACAAGCAATACATTTCAACACAAACGAACAAATATATGAAGCTTGAGATACTTCTCAAAATCCGTATTCTTTATGACCCATCCTACATCAGAGGTACCGGTAAAGTAACTTAAATAAGCATCAGTACTGCATAAAAGGTACCAAGAAGGTATTCATGCGATTACTTTTTAATATTTTCCTCAAGGCTTTGAACTTTCTTGATTGGAGGAAGGGTAAGGAGGGGGCCAACCCCCCCCACACACACACACCCTCCCTTTCGTCTCCCCGGACATCCAGAAGTCATGATGTAACCCTTTTCTGTTCACATCCTTTGCCAACAATTTCTGTCCGTTTGTCTAACTCCCTGTCCACTTATAACCTCTTGATGTTCACATTTTGCTGCACTTGTTGAACGCGAAAATGAATTCTGACTATTGACATTGGCTATCACTATCACAAACTTTGTACACTAGAAATACAAACAAGGTTACAGCTTGAACTTAAAGTCAATGAACATTTTTTTTTACAATAGTCATACCCATACCAACTATTACCATTGAGGAAAATCACAAGGGAGAAACGAGCAGAGAGTCAAGTCGAGGTTTAGGCTACTTTGTACACAGCATTTTTCACCAGCTGATTTATGCTGGTTTGAACTCTAGTTTGGCATTTTTTTCCATCAATTTTGGCTACCTTGAAGTGAAACATGGTTAAGAAATAGAAGTCAGTTGTTATATTTGGGTTTTAAGGTTTGTTTGTTGTAAGTTTAAGGGGTACAGTAGGTAGGCATGATTACATAATATTTCTTCTTTCCAGCGTTTTATTCCAAATATAGATCTTTCTTTTTTTTTTGTTACCCATTGTATTGTTCTGTGCAAAAAAAATTTTTTAAAGAAAATCTCAACCGTAATTGCACAGCTTTAAGTTATGGAAAAATTCATAGGGGCGTGCTCCACTGAAACCTCTAGATATTTTTTTCTCTTGAGATCGTGCATGTCCCCCTGAAACCTCCCAGATTACTTTAACTAATGGGTGTACATCACCTTAATGGGTTCTGAGTGTAAAGCAACAGTTGGAACATACACGGTTTAATAGAACTTCTCAAAAGGATGGCTATCCTGAAATTAGACAAACATAGATCATACTCCCGAATTTCCCGAATCTCAATAAAACACTGAAAAGTACAAATCAGTAGGCCCGAGGCCCTGTCCAATTCCAGCAAATAAAATGTGCAGATCTAACAGATTTTCGTGCTGTCACACTCATTTGAAACAATGCCAAACACATACACATTTTCACATTACCAAAGTGGCACCTTTGATGTTGTCATGTCAATGAAATGAAAACATCTTGCAAGTCAAGGCATGCCATTTTCTTTAGTTAAATAGTCCTATTGGTATATATATACTTACTGTTGGTATAAATCTGCGTATGTCTCATCAACATACTCAACTCAATCACTTTTACTTTTGTATCATTCAAGAGTCAACGATGAATACTTATGAATTATTAAATTATGAATGACAGACAAATTATTATACATAAATATTTTACAAATAGGCCTAATGATAGGCTGATAGGCCGCTTATGATTACATTGTACTAGGGATGTGTACGCTTCCCCAGCACCGGACTGTGAGATGCGTACGGTACGCTTCAACTTCAACAACACTGCACTGTTGTTAGTGTTAGTTTTAGGGACGCATGCATTATGCATAGGCCTACGGTTTCACAGCTTTACGGAATTATAGACCCGTATTTGTGACATCGACGTCATAGTAGTACCAAATTCTCTACAGTTAGATCTACCAAGATGTTTCAATTACCCTAGATCTATCTCGCGTCCGGGGCACCACATTTGTCTTATTAGCGCGTGACGGCCCACGATAAGAGTGTAAGTTGAATGTGTGCAATTATGTCGGCAGGCAGAGAGAGAGAGAGAGAGAGAGA
>NW_004798521.1:36642-46587 GCF_000002075.1 Aplysia californica | reverse complement strand
CCCCCCCAAAGAAAAGGTAATCGGACAAAGAAAGTAGTAAAACCGATCGAGGTAATAGTAATCGGACAAAGAAAGTAGCAAAACCGATCGATGGCACTTTGTATTTAGACAACTTTTCGCAGAGCCAGGTAACATATCTTTCACTAGTAGAATGCAAGCTCAATTTGGGCATTTAGACAGGATAAAAAACCCAATTTATAGCTGATATAACAAAGTTGAAGTGTTTTGAGTTTGTGCATGGAGTGTCAGTCTAGTAGGACACAATCCCATTGTCATTATTAATTAGATCTATATTATTCTCTATGCATCAAAATACATTCGTCATTCTTTGGAAATCGAAAGAAACTCAGATTTTCATTCTAATAGGTGCAGTTTATAGCATAACACAATTGACATTTCGTGCTAACCGGGGTCATGCTTGTCTGCGATCAACGTAAATGCCTTGAACAATGGACGCAGTTTGTATTGTTTACCGCGCGTTTCTCCACGATCAGCTGGTGACCCAGATACGCGCATCCGGGCGAAGTGTCATCTCTCTAGTATTACTGTAAACTCTCTGATCTCATAGGATGGAACGCTTGAAGCAGGCCAAATTATATCATACATTAAAATGTTGTCAAAGTTCAAATCAGATGTGCTGTTTTCAACGGTCTGGGTGTCAAGGTACCATACCATCCACATTGTCACGAGTCTCGATCTCTTTGTACCTTCTTCTAAAACACGCTAGGCCTAGTGATTACTAGTGAAATGGGTAAATGAATCGGGGGTCGGGCAACGCCGAACGACCTTGACTTTGAAAAATAATATTATGTGCCCCTGACAATTCGTGTGCCTTACAACTTCCACCATTATTTTTAAATGTGTGGAGAAACTAAAGAAGAAACTGACCCAAAAAATGCCACTAGGGCATAATAAGCATCCCCAGAAACACAACAAAACTCTTCTCATGGAAACTCTGCTTTCCAAATTCAATCTTCCATGGCAACCATTAATTCTGTGGTCGCCACCAACTGTCTTGCTGTCTAGAAAACGAAAGTAGAAGTTGTTGATTGTTGTTGTTGATGATCCTGAAACCCAGCCGAAAGTTATTTTCTATACATAAGAGCTACAAAGCCAGTTTGGCTACCTAGCGATGACTTGCTCGCTGGTCTAGCAATAGATTGTTTGGGGGAAGGGAACTGATATGATGCAGACAGAAAGAAAAACAATTGAGGGTTCTTGAATGTTAAGTCCCAACTAATTAGACAAAGGTCTATATCAATGCCTGGAAAGTTAAAAAAAATAAATAAATGATCTCCCTCCCGATTAGGCCTATCACACTCGATTGTGCCTGACTAGGAGTTTATATAAAAGAACGATGACAGGTACTTCCGGAAAGAAAACAAAACCATAACAAAAAGCAGCATGGCTGGTGCAGGGCACAGGTCGACGTTAAAGCAGAAAAATAAGTCCCATAATCATGGGAAACACAGGAGTAAAAGAAATTTAAAACGAGAAGCTCATGGTAAGCAGTTATTCTAATGTTTGTTGTTAAAAGGGTTAGAAATATGAATACTTGTCCGTCTTGTTGATGATGTTGACACGTGCAGCTGCACATTATTCATTATTTGGATGATTGAAAGTGGCTATTCTCACCCGCCGGAAGTTCTCGCAAGATCAACTCCTCCCCTCTTCTCTCTCTCTCTGTTTCTTTCTGAATACTGTCTATCGGTGTGGACGATCAAATTGACCAAAACAAAGTTAAAAAATGATGTTAAAACACAAAAGTAGTAAATTCATTTGGTTGTCTACAAAGATGCTACGGCTATTTAACTTTTCGAATCGAGCCAAACTACGCGGGTCGCCATTTTGTTTTGCCCGGAAATTCTCGCGCTACTCCTCTCTCTCTTTCTCTCTCTCTCTCCACTGCCCACAGACAAAATTGTACGCTTTTAGTAGACTACAGTTGTAATGGAACGTTTGTTCACGGCACGGAATTCGGCGCTTTTTCGGTAGTTCCCACCCCCCTTATTTGATAGAGCCTGACCTACATCTAGATCTATATACGTTTGATTCGCGGCAAGCTAAGATGTCAAACCTAACAACTGCAAAACATTAAATTGTTGTAAAATTCAGGGGGGCATGCCCCCCTGAAACCCCCCACCTTGTTTTTAATAGGTCAGGGGGGCAGGCCCCCCTGAAACCCCCCTACTCTTGGGGCCAAAACCAGCGAATAACAAATGCGGGGTGGGAACTACCGAAAAAGCGCCCAGAATTCTACAATTTTTCTGTTATCACAGTGTAGAATTCTGTGGTTTAGGGTGAACGCAAAATTTGGTGAACGCGCACCGGGTGAGAATAGCCACAAGACTCGCCTGCACTATTCTCACTCCGGGTGAGAATAGAGGTGGCCTATTTGGATCGTCATCGTGCACAAAGTCAAGTCAGTAAATTACACAAACGGTGTGTCTACGCCCACGGTAACCGGGCACTTAGTCTTAGTATCTATTCTCAGTATCTGCGTACACGGTAACTGTAATGAAAGTAAATCAATATTTGTCCTGTACTGACACATGCTGATAAAAAAAGGGCCACCTCTATTCTCACGGGTGAGAATAGTGCTGGCGAGTCTTTTGGCTATTCTCACCCGCTGCGCGTTAACCGTAACAAATTTTGCATTCACCCTAAACCACAGAATTCGGTACTTTTTCGGTAGGTCCCACCCCTCTTATTTGAGCCTGACCTACATCTATATCTAGATCTAGATCTAGATCTATACTTTTGATTCGCGATGAGCTAAGATATCAAACCTAACAATAGGCATAGCAAAACATTAAATTGTGGTAAAATTCAGGGGGGCATGCCCCCCTGAAACCCCCCCTTCCTATTTTTGTTAGGTCAGGGGGGCAAGCCCCCCTGAAACCCCCCAACTCTTGAGGCCAAAACCCGTGAATAACAATTGCGGGGTGGGAACTACCGAAAAAGCGCCCAGAATTCTACACTGTGATAACAGAAAAATTGTAGAATTCTGTGCAGTGAACAAACGTTCCATTACAACTGTAGCCTACTAAAAGCGTACAATTTTGTCTGTGGGCAGTGGAGAGAGGAGTAGCGCGAGAACTTCCGGTCAAAACAAAATGGCGACCCGCGTAGTTCGGCTCGATTCGAAAAGTTAAATAGCCGTAGCATCTTTGTAGACAACCAAATGAATTTACTTTTGTGTTTTAACATCATTTTTTAACTTTGTTTTGGTCAATTTGATCGTCTACACCGATAGACAGTATTCAGAAAGAAACAGAGAGAGAGAGAGAAGAGGGGAGGAGTTGATCTTGCGAGAACTTCCGGGCAAAACAAAATGGTGACCCGCGTAGTTCGGCTCGATTTGAACAGTGAAATAGCCATATAGCATCTTTGAAGAAGATCAAATTAGTTACTTTTGTGCTATAACGTAATTTTTTCTTGGCGTTTATCAATTTGATCATCCACACCGATAGACAGTATTCCAAAATGAGGAAAAGCAGGTCTTGTTTCGCACCGGGTGAGAATAGCCTACGCTGGCAAGTCTCACCCGGGGTGAGAGGTTGATCGTTTTTCTATTCTCACCCCGGATGAGAATAGCCACTTCCTAAAATCAATAATTCCCCCATTCTGGAGCCCTATACTTCACGCAGCGTTCACTTTGAATGAACTTTGGTGACCCCATACGATCACTGGGTACTCACAATGTGATGCAAAGGCTCACATTCACTAACCGGTCACGATGACGAGCCCGGCAAGACGCTAGTATAACTTTCTTGTTTTCCGCAAGTGAAAGCACAGGGCAATGATTTATTTTCATGGCGACACAGCGTTTGTAATGCACAACCTGTATGTTACAAATATTGCGTTAATCAGACTGCTACCGGCAAATGATCGAGCTTCGGTACCTCGCATACACTTCCTCTTTCCGCCAAAGTGCCATGTTCATACCTCTAAAACTATCTTTTGTTTTTGTAAGAGTTAGCACTTGCAACACAATAAGTTAATATAAGTGCCGAAGATTAGCGGTGTTAGTGTTACAAGAGAGTAACAAACACAAAAAGAAGGAAGACAAAGATAAAGATGATAGATGTTGAATAGGAGAAAAGGAGCAGACCACACAAGAGCACCCACCAACCACCCACTAATACAATCTTTACACACACCACACTTACAATCTCACTCAAACATACATAAACACACAGAGAGAGAGAGAGACACTCCTCATGCATAACACGTGTGAATAGCCTCTATATGTATTTAATACATAGCATGTTACACACACACAAATCACACAACATACACGTGGGATAAAACGATATGAGGATAGCTTTATTTGTTGAGTTTGTCAGAAGTAGACTTGACTATGACTTTGTACATGTAGTTACATTATTTTAAAAAATCTCCACTACTTGTGTGAAAAACTATAAAAGAGACACTTTTTTAGGGCTGAGTGAACTATCTCTTGGACCTTCCGGTTACCGTGTACGTAGATACTGAGACTACGTGCCTGGTTACCGTGTACGTAGACCCTGAGGCTAAGCGCCCAGTTACCGTGTACGCAGACAATCCAAAAAAAGAAAGTCATACAAAAAAGGGTGCTTTTTCGGTAGTTCTCACCCCCCCTTATTTGAGCCTAAATCTACATCCTAGATCTATACGTTTGATGCGCGGCGAGCTAAAATATCAAACCTAACAACTGCAAAACATCAAATTATGGTAAAATCAGGGGGGGGGGGCCCCTGAAACCCCCCCACCTTATTTTTATTAGGTCAGGGGGGGCATGCCTCCCTGAAACCCCCCTATTCTTTGGGCCAAAACCGGCGAATAACAATTGCGGGGTGGGAACAACCGAAAAAGCGTCTTGTTGGGCTCGCCATCATGACCTGTGGGGTCACCAAAGTTCATTCAAAGTCTGTGCTCTGCGAAGTGTAGGGCTCCGGAATGGGGGAGATTATTGATTTAAAAAAAAAGTACAGTCAGGGGAGGGGTGGGAATGAAGGCAACACCGGATGACAAAAACTGAACTTGGAGTTCTGAACTGCCCGGTTACCGTGTGTACGTGACACTGTCACTGAGACTACGTCCCCAGTTGCCGGTTACCGCATACGTAGATATTGAGGCTACATGCCCGGTTACCGTGTACATGAGACTGAGACTTCGTGCCCTGTTGCCTGTTACCGTGTACGTAGACACTGGATACTTTTTCTGTCAAACTTTCCAACCTCTTGGACTGACTTACTTCTGATCACATTTTTACATTGTCTTGTTCAAGCAAAAGTTCTATTCAGAATATCACTTACTCGCTAGTTGCGTCTGTTTTGTTTGTTTTTCAATTTCATGGACCATTTCCACATATGTTCGATTATGTTTGTAAAATATCTTTATTAGGTCGGGAATGGGGGAATGCTTTTTTATCTGTCTTTGATGTCACATAATTTTCTATTTTCCACCAGGCAAGACGACAAATGTGAAAGACATTACAAAGAAAAAGAAGATAAAAGAACTGCTGAGGTCAGAGGTATGTTTCTGTGGCAAAAATAAAAAGTTACACCTACAATTTATGTAAATTCAGTAACTTGTAAGCTTATGAAGTCAAGGGAATCTTTTGCCCTTTTTCTTGTTGTCCCTTAGTAGTAGATTTAGTGGAATGTTATATTGTAAACTGTTGTTTTTGTGCTCAGTAATTGATGGCTGTGTTGTCGTGTCCATTAGCAGGTTCTGGTCAGAACATACCAACCCAGTCGGCTTCAGTTGCTTAACGGTCACCACAATGTTCTGAGCGCTGTTAATTATTTAAGGAGGTGATTCCAAGTTTATTATCATTAAAAAACTCTCTTTTGCAAAGAAACAGATGAGTGAGAAAACAAACAACTGTAAACTAACTTTTGTTTGTTTTCTGATGATATGATTCGAGGGCCGCAAAGTAAACTATGGTAAGTCAGGTTTTTCAAATTTTACAGGAGAGAAAAAAAAAATGGATGTTCTTGAAACGTTTTGGGTGGATAAACTTTATTTTCATAAGGGAGCCTACAAATGCCATGACAGACATTAGGCTCCCTTATGAAAATGAAGTTTATCCAACCAAAACGCTTCAAGAAAATCCAGTTTTTGTCTCTCCTGTAAAATTTGAAAAACATAACTTACCATAGTTTACTTGGCAGCCCTCGATATGTTAAACTTCAAACCAAAAAAACTGCCGTGGTTCAGTTCCATAATAACACTTACAATTTATATCTTTCCATTTTTGTTTCATTGAAAATACAACGGAAGTTACTCTAACGGCTGCCTGCATAAATATAACAATTACGTGTTCAAATTGCCACTTCCCATTTCTTCCCGTGCATGTTTCTTACATTGTAGTGAACTGTAACTATAAGATGGCCATTTTTCTCCTTGTCAATAGACGGCTGTCTTTTAATTTGGACTCAAAACTTGTACGTTTCTTTGATTACCTTGGTACATTTCACCTCACACATGTACTTACTCGTTTGTAGAGATGACTGAATGATTAAGTTTAGCCTACAGGTCCTGGGCTCCTGTGCATTGACTGCTTGATATACCCCACAACCCATTGAAACATGCGCTTGGTGCATAGCTGTAAGAGTAAAGGGGTAGATACGCTTGTAGTAGGTAGTGCTGTGCTGACATGGTTAAATATGGAAACATGTTGGGTTTTTTTGTCATTGAGCCATACTTCTTTATGTATAGATTCTTTTTCTTTAATCAGTTTAACTGTTATAATATAATGGTCTTTTCGACAGAATGCTCAGCGTCATGCAGATGGGAGAGAGGAATCCTTTGATCAAAGAAGAGGAGCCACTGTTGACCCACCCCGTCTAGTGGTTCGTATTTTGTCCTAATTTATCACATTTTCAAATTCAAATATCACTGCCTTTTTTCTGTGACTAACAATGACAGGGGCCTGAGATATATTACCAGAGGGAGTGGGTCTAAAGGTAATCTTATTTGTTCTTTGAGTAGCAGTTGGTAACCTCTGCCTGACACTACTAAACTATGCTTGCTTCCCTCTACATGGAGATCATCAGATTTTGATAGATTGAAAAGCTCAAAATGCTTAAAAAGAGGGAATAAGCTATGAATGGCCATGGATTTTAACTGTTCTGTATGCACAAGTCTCTTATCATATCTGTAGAATCACTGTTAATGTAAAATGATTGAATCATACTTGTGTAGAGAACTAGATAATGTGTATGTAATGTTTACAAGTGTCTTTTTATGGCATTTCTTACCTTTGAGCTCCATGAAATATTCCATAATTCTGTGACCCTGTCTTTGCAGAGTATAGTTTTTTTTTGTGTATAGGGTAATTTAATTTTTTTTTTTTTTTCATATGAATAAACGTAACTTGTGAAGTATGCCTCTGAATCTGAAGAATTATTCTAACCTTTCATCATGACATTATTACATTTACATGTGTCAATCATCTTGTGTTCTCTATTTTTAATAAGCTCTGTTACCGCTTCTGAGTTTGAAAACAAGGTAATGTTTGTCTCATGTGAACTGCTGATTCAGAGTCAAATTTTCTCTTCCTTTTTTCAGGTTGTGGCTAGCTTAGACAAAAACATTGATGTCCCTGTAGTCATCAACTTGCTGCAGGAAGCAGACTTGTCTGCAGAGGTGAAGAGCGGTGAACGCAATGTTTTACATGTCAGGTGAGCTTGCTTGTAGTTCTGCATAATCAGCTAGTCTTTGCACCTCATTTTTTAAAAATTGTCTGGCCTCCTGCTGTTCAATCTTTAGTGTAGCATTACAGTAGAAACCATATATAACAGGCCCGGTAATAACAGGGATTTTTAAAATCCCCGTCTTTTCCTACTCTTTGTCTCTATTAAAAGTTATCGGCAATAACAGGGCCTCAGCAGAGCCCAACCGGTTATAGCAGGGACAAAGCTAACAACAGTACATGTGTAGATCTAAGCTTAAAGCACTCTGTGGACGACTGGTCGACCTAGATCTAAGCCTACTTCTTTCATTATAGCCTCCGACAATGTCAAACGCAAGAGAAAATGCCTTTCAATTGACAAAAGATACGAAATAATCGAGGCTGTTGACAAAAAACAAGTTCCACTGGCAGAGATTTTTCGTCAGTTCGACTTCCTGCAAGGGTCGATTCACACCATTATCAAGGATAGAGAGAAGATAGTAGCAGCATACTCCAATGGAAAGTTTGCTCTGGACCGAAAGAAGATGAGACTCGAAACTACCCGATGCAGATGCTGTGGACCAAGCTCTTCTGATGTGGTTTAAGGAGGCAAGGAGAAAGTTGGTGCCAAATCCTCTGTTCGTGGGTACTTGTGGCAAGGGGCACTACCGATGAATAAGTACAGCTGGATTAATCCGCAAATGCTTACTTTTTTTGCATTTCTGATTTAACAGGGATCGGATATAACAGGACATTTTCTCTACTCCCACCATCCCTGTTATAGCAGGTTTCCACTGTATTTGCATTCATGATTATTTGTGTTTAAAATTCTTTCATTATCGTCTCTCTTAATTTTGTTTGACATACCATTATGGTGTGTTGTGTAATCCTGTGAATGGTTGTTGTTGTTGTATTTCCATAGTGCGTTTTTGTTTGACATACCATTATGGTGTGTTGTGTAATCCTGTGAATGGTTGTTGTTGTATTTCCATAGTGCGTTCTCCACTGTCTTTTATTCCTTTGCCATTGAATTGAAGTTCAGGTAATTTTGTTTTGTTCAATGAGTTCATCTTCATTCCTCTAGTAAATACTTTTCTGATCCAGCGGCCACCGGGGTTCTAGCCCTTGGGTCTGTCCTCTATTTAATAAAGCATTGTGGTAGTACTCTAACATCCTGAATGACAAATTAACCAACTTTTTCTCCCTCAATTACTTATTTTTCATCCCCAAAAACTCTTTTTCAGTGCCCCCAAGCTCAAGAAACGAATGTGTTTTGTCGTCGCTGAGCATGGCAATCTTCAGGGCCTTTTGGATGCAGCACGAACCGCTGATGTGGTACTTTTCCTCATGTCTGGAGACCGGGGGCTGGACAACTATGGTAACCATTGCCTCACCTGTGTGGTGGCCCAGGGTGTGCCAGCCCATCTGTTTGCCTGTCAGGTAGGAACTTATTGTCAATCACCAGTGTATGGAGTCTTCGATTTTAAACGATTTTGATTAATTCCCAGAAAGTTTTCCTTTGTGGGCCAGTAGTTGATAGATCTTAAAAGATAAGATAGGCAAAACTCAAAGCAAAGAAAGGCCTGTCAGAAAATGCAAATACCCTCTTCCCACTTTCTACCGGAGGGGCTGTGGCATATGAATGGCATTTTACCAGATCTGAGGTCAAGCTTTGTCTTTGAAGGTGGACATAGTATAGTATGTGCTTGGAAAGAGTTATGTGCTTTTGACTAATTAAATAGGTTGTTTGTTTTCTTTAATTTTTGATTGCATAAGCAGCTTTTTGTTCTTTCCATTGACTTTGCTATATTTTTCTTACTTTAGGGTCTGTCAAACCTCAGCAAAAAGAAATTGTCAAATGCCAAGAAAATGGTTGAGAAAGAGATAGAAAAAAGGTGAGTGTTGTTTTGTCCTATTCTAAGAAGGTCTTTGACCTGATGCTATTTAAAGCCAAACATATGATAGTGTCAGTGTCTGAAGTCATCTATAAAACTAGCTTTATAAATATTTTATCTATTATGTGGGGAAGAGGGTTATGTTTCTTGTGTTTATCAATTTGATATTTTCCCTAAAATGTATGTCTGATTCATTTTGTTGCTTTGATGTTATTTGAAGAACCAGCTGTTTTGATTTTTTAATTATTTTTTTTTTACCCTAACAAAGGCATTTAATGTTAATCACAAAATTTTGCAACGAAACAGTAAGGGGATCAGAATAGTTTTGAGGGTTTTTAAAAATTGTTTTTTGTTTGTTTTGTTGTGTGTTTTTGTTGGATATGGGGG
>NW_004798521.1:21561-35339 GCF_000002075.1 Aplysia californica | reverse complement strand
CTCTCTCTCTCTCTCTCTCTCTCTCTCTCTCTCACTCTCTCCCTCTCCCTCTCCCTCCCTTTCACCCACTCTTCCTCTCCCCCTCTGTTTGTACAGTGTATGTTACTTTTTAATTGCTTGAGACCGAAAAAATGAAATTTCAATTATGGCTGTTGATACCCCTTGTAATTGTAGCTTTTAAAAAATTATTTCGTTGTTTATGCTAGCCCTATCGCAAACTGTTTTAATCTTTCCTGTTGGTGTTTTGTGGTTATTTTTGGTATTTTTATTATCTTGTGTTTCTCTCTGTAAGGTTGACGTTGATAAAGGTACTTTGAAGGTGACTGGCTTCCTGAGGGGACAAGACCTAAATGTGAACCAACTAGTCCACATTCCTGGAGTGGGTGACTTTCAGATGTCGCAGATTGACCAGCTAGATGACCCTTACCCTTTGGTTGTCAAGGGTAACAAGGACCGGCGACAGAAGAATGCAGTGGCTGGTGACACAGAGATGGCGGAGGTAATTTTGGTATAAGTCATTCATATAATATAATGGCCAAGTACATGGTCTGACCTCTTTGGTCATAAAAATCAGGATTTTTTAATTTTTTTTTTACTTTGCGTGTGTCTTATATTTATCCATGATACTGTGGTCTTATAAACACACATGGTTGGCCGATTCATGTGCAGTCTAACACCTTTTTTATCAAACTTCTATTACCCTTATCTCTCCTCCATCTTTTCTTTGCATGTTACTCTTAAGCAACGCCTTTCATCTTTGGCTTTTATACAACCCATTTCTTTGGCAAGTGTCATAAAACCCTCACTAAAACAAAACTATTTCTTTTCATCGCTGCTATGGCACTGACCTGATTGTTGCAGTCACGGTGCTGACCTGTGATAACCTTTAATTCATAAAAGTTTTCTTTCCCCAGCTGCAGTCACAAGGTGTGTGTCTGGCACGTGCCACACAGCCTGAGTCTCTTCAGTCAGAAGTTATACCAGACGACATGGATCAGGAGCAGACGTGGCCCACAGCTGAAGAACTGAATGAGGACAAACGTGAGTCCACTTTATGATTTCATCATCATCATCTTTATATTTATTATTCTGGGTAGATGTTGCAGACCTGCCACTCATCCCGATTTAGTTGGGATATCCCGATTTTTTTCCCCAAATCTCAAGCATCCCGATTTTTTCTTCCCAGTCTGCTGTTCTGCCGTATTTTTCTAAAAACTTGCTCTGCCTTCTCCTTTATCGCGGGAAGCACCCGTTTAACTTTTTGTCAGTAGGAACTCGAGCACTATTTCCCGAAATATCGATGCCGCATTTAGTAGTTGACTTGCCCCAAGTTGTGTGTGATCTTTGCCCGCACTCAGAATTCTCCGCTGATAGCCTGGTAACTGTTCCAATTTGGGACATACAAATAATCGATAATATTCGTAGTTCCGCTGTTACTTTCAAAATAAGCCTTGTCCGGGGTCTGGTAACTGTGCGTTCACACCAAACACTCGGACTAGCAACAGTCTTTCTAACCCTCACACAACTACATGTAACCGCGCTGACAAGACTAACATACGGCCGTTGTCGTTGCTTTAGTCTGAACGCATTATGAGGGATAAGAGATTTGTTGGTACAATTGGTTGGTCGGCCGCCGTCGTTATCCTAGGGTACTAGATCTAGAAGTAGAACGACTGTCGCTCATCCGTGTGTTTTGTGTGAACGCGCAGTTAGTCGGAACCGTTAGTAAAATTGTTTTAATCGCGCATTCGCGTCACGTGACATATCGCCGTGTGAGTTCTGCGTGTCGGGGGCCGTCCATTGATGGGGTCAACTTAAGTTCATGTATTTCGGGACTTCTTGGTGGGGTGGGGGGGGTATAGACACTTGGACTGGGGGTGCTTGAAGTGATGCTTCAGGATTTACAAAAAATAATAACTCGAACGCACGCACGCGCACACACACACACGCGCGCGCGCGCGTGTGCGCGCACGCAAACAAAGACACTCAAAGTGTATATAGGCCAAGTAATTTATGGACACCCCTGGGGTAATATTAAGTCAGCTTTGGCAGTCACCGTGGTGATTTGCTGTTGATCCCGATTTTTTTCTCCCTAATATCCTGATTTTGAGGTTTCATAGAGTGGCAGGTCTGATATTGCCATCTATTTGTTGTTGTTATCAATCCAGCAACAGCTGGGCCCTTGCCTTCTGTTTAATGCCATGTAAGTGCAGATTTGCTGTAATGTTCCATAGAGTGTGTTGTCAATGTTAGGTCTGGGAGGGAGAAGTGTGGCTTGCTCTGATGTCATATTGGGGGAGGGGGGGGCGGGCATCTATCTTTAAGAGTGGCAATTACGGCAATATCGGTATCAACAACTATTAAGTGATATTTCACAAAAGCAATGCCCAACAACCTCATTCAATATATTAAAGACTTGTAATTTATTAAAACTAACACTTAAGCGCCTATAGAAATAGGACATGGGGCCCCAAAAAATGTCCACTAGACGGAAGGCCTGTTTTTCTTTCGTGAAATGTCTGGAAGTCCAGGAATGTCATGTTAGTGAAGTGCATTAAGCACTTTATTCTAAATGTTGATAACTAGATATAATCTATAATTGCTTAAAAATATATGAGTGCTCAAAGCTGTAAGTGTTCCTCGTATGACAGACTATTTCGTGTTTGATATGTATTTTGCTTTTAGTGCCGTAAGTTACAGGCTTTTTGTTGAAGTGGCTTATGCTCATACCGCTCACTATAATCTTAAAAGTAAAAGTTACCTGTTATAGGTTTTACAAGTATTTACCAAACTCCAAATTGTGTGTTTGTTTCTGAAAAACTACTAACTCACCAAAAATATTTCTACAGTGGCACTCTCTGTCCTTTTTTTAAAATCCAACTCTTTTCTTATTTTCAACATATACTTGTTAATGTAACAGTCAAAATTTATTTGCAATCGAGACATAAAATGATGACTGTGCTATTTCATCACTGATTTTGCTCGTCCTGATGGCTCTTTTTCAAGTTGTTTTTTTTTTTTCCTTCCCACATGAGCAGCTGTGAAGCAGAAGAATTTGAAGGGGGTGTCAGACTATCAGAGTAACTGGATTTTGGATTTACCGGAAGATGAGGTAAATATAATATATATTAACATGATACAAGGCTGTGTGTGTCTTTAACCTCATAAACTTATAGTTTTAATCCATTTAGTTTAAAAACTAAAGAATGGGGGGGGGGGGTTGCCTATTTGATTCCAGCAGGTTGATATTGAAGAAATAAAGTGCCTCTCATAGATGAGCCAATGTTCACCGTCTATGTCGGCGCACTTACAATGATCGCAGCAAGCTTTTTCTAAATGTCTATAACTGCACACCTATAATTTGACACAAGGCTGGAACCATACTCTAGCCACCAAAATGCTTCCCTTTCCAATATATGGATCACACAGATCAATGCTCCCAGGGCTTCTCATTTTGTGAACCCATTTCTGTAGGTCTACACATAGCTTAAAGTTAAAACAGTGTGTTGTGCCAATGTTCTGTGGGATTGTCTTTTTGTAAAGATAAACTATTGGTCATATATTCTCTTTTCAGGCTTATGCTTGTGAGATTTGAGTTTTTGCATATATATCCAAATGTTCTTCCCATTACTTTATGAGTTCATGTCTTGCTTTTTTTTTTTCATATTTTTGTGCCATGAATGGTATAAAGGATGATTCTGATGATGAGGATGCTGATGAAGACATGGAGGATGAAGGCATGGAAGATGGAGAAGATTCTGACAATGAGGAAGATGAAGAGGAGGCTGACGATGCTGACACTGTAAGTTTGTCACTCATATGTATTTGAACACTTCATTATATTTATTTTGCGGCGTCACTTTCGCCCAATTCTGTTACTTTTAGTTCACGTGACTCAGCGGCCCGCCGGAGCTCCCCGGCTCAGGGTCACAGGGTTAATGAGCCCTGAAGCGACTTTGTCAAAAGTTCGCATTTTTGACTATGTTTAAAACAATATAACTTCTTCCCCATCCCACATAGCAAACCATTACGCGGATGTACTAAAAGTGCAATGTCTTGAGATTTATTCTGCGTTAGAATGGTTAATTTCTGTGCCTTAGTTTTTGTTCTAGACAAGTGTTTGTAGAGTACCCAATTTGTCCTATTTTAGTTACAAACTTATGAATAAATGATTGGTAATTTTAAAAAGGCACGACAGATCTCTCCAAAATCTGTGTTAAACTGACTACGAATATCATGTCTTTTACCATGAGAAATCTTAAATCTGCGCGAGTAGAAATAGTCAAGTTATAAGAGAAAAAAGATGCACATCTGCATTTTTTAACTAAAGACGATCAGCGTTAGCTCTTATTTTACTATTAAACAAGAGAAAGTTACTCTGCATTTGCTCATGAATCATGCTGTGTCTGTGGCAGCCTGCATACAACTAAAAAGATATAATATAGAATCTATGCGATTAAAAAACCCACAAAACCATGTAAATACATGGGTAGAGATAAACTTCTTGTATGGAATAAAAATAATGACAGCTAACACATTCATTCTTAGTTTTTGTGTCGGAAATATGCGCGGGCACAATTATGAATGTAAAGAAATCAGTCACATTGTCAGTTATTGCAAATTGTCATAGAAACGAAAAATAAAGCTGGAAAAGTCTGGTGCTAATTCAGTGTCCCTGGAAAGCTAGAAATTATTCTTATAACCCAATTACGAGAAGTCATCCCTATTATTCAGTCAACTTACAAAACCTAGACTTAGCGTTTTAAGAAAAGTAAGGAATTTCTGGAGTGTAACAGATGCTGTTCGTGTATTAGATATACATTGAAGACGTATTCTAGCACTAAAATCGATTTGTAATTTTCATAGAGAAACTTCATGGTGACTTTTATAAACTTTCGAGAAAATATGCGAACATTCACGATTATATTAGACATATAAAGTTGTATTTGGAGGTATTACTTCATAGCGAATTGTGTGCCCGATGGATAAAGTTGCAAAATTACAGTTTTCTATTATATGCGCAGATACCATCTTTTCTGAGTATCTGCACCAATGCTATGTCGTTCATGTTCCAAAAGTTCGACAGATTTTGACGAGGCATATTTTATATTTGATTTTTTTTGATTCACGCTAGTCCAAAAAAAGTTACAATTTAGCTTTGCCGACTCCAGCGCATCTAACGAAATAACCTGACAAGTTACAACGTCCATTCTTTTTTGAGTCTCAAGAGCAGAAATGCATGCTTTCGGTGCACTAAATGAGAATTACCATAAATACAAGGATACACCTTAAATTGTACGTTGAAAAGTACCAAAAATTAAGTCGGCCCAGACAGAGCGGCGACAGGGAGCTGACCCCCGTGACCCCGACGTGATAAGGGGCTCGGCAGGGAACCCCCCGCGGCAACTAAAATTCCACTGCCGGTGCACCATGATTTACTTACATTATTTCAAGGAAAATGCCTGGAGTTTTTCCAGGAATAGTTTTCTTTTTGTAAGCAGTCAAAAGCTTTCATGCTGAGCTTGTTGTATTGAAAGTTATTTTCTGTAATGAAAAAAGCTTCTGTTTTCTGGAGATTTTGTCAACTTCGGTTGAATGTTTGAATGTATTACTAATGTTAACACATCACACCCTAAGGGTCTGGACGGGAAGTCCATTATTAAATCCTAAGCAAGGGGAAGGAACCCACCTCCCGTGAATACAAGCCTTTAAAAAACACATTTTAATAATTAAACAAATTCCTAAAATCCTGGAAAAAATTTCCGTTATTGAGACTATTATAATGACACTGTCCAAGATGTACACCTAAGACGACCACTTTTCTCCTTGACAATGAGTAGTCTTCTTGGGCAATTTCAACTGTATAACAATGGTTATGAATATGAAAGAAAATACCATCAAATCTATTGGATTCAGAGACATCTGGGTAGGCAAAAACTGAGAGTAGCTGTTGACTTTGGAATGTTACAAAAATTAATGTTCTTGTATTTGATACAGTCAAAATTGTCTAAGTTGGCCACCCATTGTCGAAGAGAACAGTGTTTGTCTTAGACAATGGACATCTGCGACAAGCGTCATTATAAAAATACCCTCCAAGGTAAGAAATAGGAAGAGATCGTTTTTAAAGATGATTGTCTGGATCAGGTGGTCTTTAGAGGTTTGGCTGTGGTTGAACTGATTGTCATGAAATTAAAGCAGTTGGCCACCCTCTTTCTTAACTGAATAATAGTGAAACAGGGTTGTTGGTGGGTTGGTTTTTTACAACTTCCAGTGACATCAGCCTTCACAGTCAGATGTCTTGATATGCTTTTAGTACTTGCTCATGCTCTTTTTAAGAGCCCTTTATTTACTTTTATGCACATCTTGCTCTACATTCTACTTACCAGGGAACTGCCACAGAAACAGATGATGCTGAAAACTATGATGAACAGATGGACATGGATGAAGAGAAGAAAATGTGAGTGGTTCCATTCCTAATATTGTTTTGTGATGATAGCTTTTTCTGCCCAGTTCTTGGGATGTGGTTTTCCTGTCCTTATAAATGGGAATCTGTTCTGCAGTATTCTGTCTTTAAAATGTATATATATAAATAGCTGCTTTTTCTATTGATGATAGAGAAAACTACTTGTGAAATTTGGATGTATTGTTTATTTTAATAGCTTCTTCCGTGACACATAATGGAATGTTTGGGGATCACGAAAATCTTTCTGAACCCACAAGTGTTCCTTCAGTTACATCTGTTATGAGTTGTCTTAGTACCAAATGAGCCTTTGAATTTTCACCAAATTAAATTTGTTGGCCATGAAAATAGCTAAAATGGCTGTACCATTTATTAAGTGATTTATTTAAATGTTTTTCAATCTGATTTGCTCATAGTTTAACTATGCATAAAAAGAAATCTTGTCTTTTCGTTGTGTTTTTAATGGGCTGTTACTCTAAATAAGGCTTTGACTGTTAAAGAAAAAATTCAGTTCAAACCTTCAAAAGGAAAGTCATTTCAATTTTTGACCTAATACTGTTCTGTAGGTATGAAAAGATGAAAGAAGAACGCCTCAACGTTCACTTTCCGGATGAAGTTGACACGCCTCTGGACACGAAAGCACTGACACGTTTTGCCAGGTGAGACAACTGTGGCCTGATGCTGCTCAGTTTTTGGCTTTCACTTTACCTTTTTTTTTAAAAATATTTTTTTTTTACTTCTTTGACTTGTATAGGCATGTTCCTGTTTGAGGGAGCCCTCTAGCCTACATGTTTTAATGAACAAATGTAGCTTTCTAATGAAAATAATGACTATTATTTGTTTAAAAAAGGAACGTATCTTCCTTTTTTAAAATTGCGCATTACTTGTTCAGTTCTCAATAAAAACCAGGTTTTTTGTCAGTTTTTAACTCATTATTTTGGCTAAAGTGGATCTTTTTGTTGTAGTTATCATTTTCCCCTGTTTTGCTGATAAAACAAATAAACTGTCAGATTTTTAAATGATTCTTTTAAATTGACTATGAGAAACGCTTCGGTATTCACATTTTAAATGTAGGTGAGTCTTGAAAACATCAAGTTACATGATCTTTGCTGTGTCACTGGCCCTGTTCAGGTATCGTGGGATGGACAGTTTCCAGACCACTGTGTGGGACCCCAAAGAGTCTCTGGCCTATGACTATGGCCGCATCTACCGTGTGAACAAGCACCACTACAAACGCCTCAAGAAGGTCTCCATGAAAGAAAGGGAAGAAGAAGATGACAATCTTCTGGCTGAGGTATTTTAGGAGTTTTCATTCATTACTGTCTGTTTTCAGATGGTATTTTGTTTTGGTGTTGTCAGGACAGCCACCTTTAGTTTTTCTGTTGATTTTGAATGTCCTAGCAACAAGAAGTGTGATGGTTTGATTTAACTGATATTGTCATATATCTGATACCTACCATCTGTCTTGGGCGATAATTATCAAATACATGTATTATTGGGGGGTTTTATTATAAAGAAAACCTAAACTTCATGAAAAAAACAAATAATAGAAAAAATGTCAATTTTCTAATGTTGTTTTGTGTTGGTGCTGTGAGCGCTGATCAAAGCACCAAAGTGTTATTTTTATAACATGACCTACTTTAAGTCTACTTATATTTACTCACATGAAAGGAAAAGCGTAATGACTGGAAAGAACGGATTTTTTTAGTGCAATTAAAAAGTGGCACCTTTCGTTTGATTGCAGTGACCTCTTCTTATCAAGGTTGTAATATAATGTTTTGTTATCCACAGCCTGGAAACTACATCACAGTTTACATTAAAAATGTTCCCAGGACATTTTATGGTAAGTCTCATACATAATATATTATGTTTGTGTTATGTCGTTGAAATGCCATGGCTGTGAGGCAAAGGAGGTTCAGAATATATGTGCTGGATAGTTTTGAAGGTTCATCCTTAGCAGGCCTGCCAAGTGCTCCAATTTAACTCGAGCCCTCCCGATTTTTTTAATTAAAAAAAATATAATTTTTTGCCAGTTGAAGAGCCTGAATTGGATTTGCTGCTTACTATTTATGCACCCTACATGCTAAGGAAAATTCTACAGTTTGCAAGAAGTCACAGGTCACAATCTTTATTCCACGATTTTTCACTTATCATAAGAGACAAATCGGTAAAATTTATACCAGTGGAAAGATAAATGATGAGATGAATTATCATCCATTGACAAGACCTTTATAGAACGAGCCATAACGATGTAAACAGCTTGAAATAACTATGACTGAACAAGCCCTCCGATTCTATGTGTTGGCTGTCTCGCACAATGTGTGTAAGAGAGACTACACACATTTCTTTGTTATAAGGTAACAAAGCTCACCATTCTCATCAAACTATGTATTTAAGTGGACAGACAAATGGAGAAATAATTTTATCCATTGCCAAGACTGAAGTAGAACAAGCTTATAATGACAGACCTGCCACTCATCCCGATTTAGTCGGGATATCCCGATTTTCTTCCCCAAATCTCAGTCCTCCCGATTTTCCAGATTTCGATCGCGTGTGGTATCCCGATTTATTTTGTCCTAGTCTGCTGTTGTGCCGGATCTTTCTAAAAACTTACTCTGCCTTCTCCTTTATCGTGGGAAGCATCCGTCGAACTTTTTTGTCAGTAGGAACTCAGAGCACTATTTCCCGAAATATCGATGCTGCATTTAGTAGTTGACTCACCCCAAGTTGTGTGTGATCTTTTCCCGCTCTCAGAATTCTTCGATGATAGCCTGGTAACTGTTACAATTTGGGACTTTTAATAATCGATAATATTCGTAGTTCCGCTGTTACTTTCAAAACAAGCTTTGTCAGAGGTCTGGTAACTGCGCGTTCACATCTACACTCGGATGAGCGACAGTCTTTCTAACCCTTACGCAACTACATGTAACTGCGCTGACAAGACTAACATATGGCCGTTGTCATTGCTTTAGTCAGAACACATTATGAGGGATAAGAGATTTGTTGGTACATTTGGTCGGTCGGCCGCCGTCGTTATTCTAGAAGTAGAACGACTGTCGCTCATCCGAGTGTTTTGTGTGAACGTGCAGTTAGTCGAACCCGTTAGTAAAATTATTTCAATCACGCATTCGCGTCACGTGACATATCATCGTTGTGTGAGTTCTGCGTGTCGGGGACGGTCCATTGACGGGGTCAACTTAAGTTCATGTGTTTCGGGACTTATTGGGGGGGGGGGGGGTATAGACAATTGGACTAGGAGTGCTTGAAGCGATGTTTCAGGATTTACAAAAACATAATATAACTCGTATGCATGCGCACGCGCACACACACACACACGCAAACAAACAAAGACACACAGAGGGCATATAGGTCAAGGAATTTATGGACACCCCTGGAAAATTTTTAAGTCAGCTTTGGCAGTCACCTTGGTGATTTGCTGTTGATCCCGATTTTTTTCACCAAATACCGATTTTTTCTCCCTGAGATCTTGATTTTGAGGTTTCATAGAGTGGCAGGTCTGTAATGATGTAAACAAGTGTAAAGAACTGAGACAGGGGTTCTGAGTCGACGCGTCGAGTCTGACTGCCTCACACGATGTGTGTGCAAGAAAAACGACACACCTCGCTTTGTTTTTGTGTTTGTAAAACCCACCCTTCCCGTCAAATAGTAGATATGATCTCATTGCTAAAACGATAAGCTTTCAAGGTATGCCACTCTCTCTATTCAAAACTTAGTAGAAGCTGAAACATCAACGAAACAATACATGGGTTTGAGCCGCCATATGAGATGCATTTACACAGCACTTGGCGGCGGATTATCGGTCTTTAAGAGATATATGTCTACACAGCAGTGAAAGGGTTAAAATGAGATATTATTTTTAAATTCTATTTCCATCTGTCGTACACAATTTTTTTATCGTAAGTGATGTGGAAATAACAGGTTTGTTTGCAATATATTTGTACGAGTTATGGCGTGAAAATATTTTGATTTGCGTATATTTTGTTGTACACTTGCTTTCAGATTGTTTCCTTATTTTCCCTCAAACTTCGATTTTTAAATAGGATTCTGAGAAAATCTTCGATTTTTAGTCATCGAGTGGTTGGCAGGTGTGCCTTAGTTATATGTAGCAGTTAAAAGTTCTTAGATTAACCAAATTGACCCAAGCACACACCTAACCGTTAGTACTTTTACCCTTCTGTGCCTTAGGGTTCGTGGGGAGGGGGTGTTTCAAGTAGTCAATGCATCGCTGCATTCATTTTTAAAAATACAGTATAAGCAGTTTATTTAATGTTACAGGAGAGCTAAAAAACTGAATTTTGTTACCAATAAAACACTCTTTCCTTTAAAGATAATAGGGAAGTTGTTATCAAAGTTGTATTCCTAAAAATATGGACTTCGGATGTTTGCGAAGAGTTTGTGTTCTTGTTAACAATATTCAGTTTTTTGGCTCTCCAGAAAAATTGTAAAAAACTGCATATATACAGGGTTTTTTTTTTTATGACAGCATGTCAGAGCTCAGTTGTGCAGGCCCTCTGGAAATGCCTTCCTTAACTCACTTCAGACGGGTCACACAACAGTTGCGTGACCCCCGCCATGACGCTCGCGACGGGTCTCACAAGCCATGCGTGACCAACTTTGGAATTTTTTTTTCGCTCTACAAATCACGCACGGATCTCGAGACCCGCCTCGTACCCTTGTTTGGCCAAGCCTGAGCTACTTAGACTTCGTTTCGTATCTCTGGGGCCGGTAGTTTTTAAGTTATTGAAGGTGAAGGACAGTGACCCCTACTGGGGTTGAACAGACCGGAACTCGCGCTTTGTTTTTTTCTATACAGCTCATAGTAATCCGACAGTCGCGTCGTAGTAACGGTCGAAGAAGTCGCATGAACAAGAATCACATACTTTCGCCGTTTTCTATACTTCTGTGCGTTTTACTAGTTCTAGTGTCTCAGAATATGATGTGTCTAATAGTTAGGATCCTGGATATGTACCCGAACACGGCCTGAGTCGTAGTTCTAGGGCTAGATCTAGCACTAGTACCGGTGTTGTTTTCGCGCAACAAAATCACAACGTCGTGCCGTACATCTGTCTCATGTAATTCAGTGTATGGGTCTGAATCAATGCACAGACCAGCTTTTATATTTTCACCAAACACTTGCACATGTATACAAATCAAACCAGAACACTTTGAACTTTTATTTTTGTTGTTGCAGTGAATTTCATTCTACTTGTCACGTCTCTGGAAATTTTTCGAAAATCAAATTCATGCCAATTTTTAAAAAATCATACAAATTAAAGTATTAGACTTAGACAACTTTAGTTTTTTGTATTAGATTAAGCTTGAATGTTACTTTACTGTGTCAAAAAATGATTACAATAGGGTAATTCTGAGAGTTGTGGTGATTTATTGAAATACCCCCCAAAACGCCAGTCTTCAACGCTTGTGACTGGTGAAAGGGCCCAGTCGCAAGTGAGTTAAAGGGCTAAGCATAATACTTACTGCCTTTTTTGAAAAGTCTGCACATTTGTTTCTTAAATGTAGAAAATAGATTTTAAACAAAGAGCCAGTAATTACAGCTCTGAAAATGCATCTTTCTTTTTCTCAGGTGATCTTGATCAAATGACCCCAGTGACCTTTTACGGCCTGTTTGCCAATGAGCAGAAGATGACTCTTCTGAACGTGCAAATTGCTCGGGCGCCAGGTTTCTCAGCCCCTGTCAAGTCAAAAGAGCCGATGGTGTTTCAGGTTGGCTTCCGTAGGTTCTCGGCGAGTCCCATCTTCTCTGAGCACAGTTATCAGAACAAGTTCAAGGTTGGTTCTTAGGCGCTCATTAATGGTGCACACACTCCTTGTTAGTGTTCTACAGCTCGTTTTTTTTTTTTTTTTTTTTTTTTTTTCTATAGACAGAAATTTCTTGTAATTGCTGCAGCATATTTTGTATGTGTGAGTGATAAAAGACCCTCCACACACTGCTAAGAGGTGCATGATTTGTTTCCTTTAATTGTTTTACCCTTACTGTGGCAGTCATGACTGGTGGAATATTCTCCTTCCCGCACTCAGTTATAATATAGAACGTAGCAAGTTCATTGTAAAACTCATAGGGTGTACTGTCGAAAGATGGTCTCCCATTGTCAAGTATAAAAGTGATTGTCTTAGACAGGTGGACGCCATACACATTGTCATTATAGATTGTATAAAATACACTGGGGGGGGGGGGGGCATCTGTACAAGTGATTGTCCTATAATGTGATAATAAGAGCAGGTTTAGCTTTATAATATCTACTATCCTCTTCTCAGTTGCAGTCATTGTGTCTGAATTTTTTGTTTTATTCTTTGTTGTTGCAAGTCGATCTTTTGATCTAGAACCAAAGAGATGTCTCCTCTGCAAACTCTAGAAATCTAATCTTCTTACTGCAAGTCAAGATACCACAGAGATCTAGATTCCAAATTCATCTAATGACTGATCCAGAATATAAATCTACAACACATTTATCTCATCTTAATAATTGAAGATCTACATAGTATCGTGAGACAATACTCCCTGTTTTCTTTTACCTGTATCTGTTTCATTCATTTTTTATTTGCTCAACAACACCATGTGCCCGACCTTAGAAATCACATAAGTTTCACAAGCAAGAAAGTTAGCTAATGTAAAGCTATGAAAAAGAAAAAGACTGTAAATTTTACTAAGCAATGGTAATATGTTTATAATATAAGCAGCTTTTGTCAGTAAAACTGAGAGTTGCTGTGCCTTGTGTTTTCACCAGATGGAGCGTTTCCTGCCGAAAAACGGTTTTATCGTGGCTTCGATGTATGCTCCCATCATGTTTGCTCCTGCCCCAGTTCTTGTCTTCAGGGAAAATGCCCTTGGTAAGTGTCTTCTTATATTCATGAGAAGCTGAATGTTTTTATTAGAATGTCCCATTCTAAGGGATTATGGGTTTTTTTGTGTGTGTGGAGATGCTTTCCAACCTTCCTGATCACTTTGCTTCCTGCTGCTGATTCATCGAGCTGCCCGCGTGCTCTGTACAATATTAAATTGAACCATTAGAGAAAAAAGGGTGCACTTTGAATTGCTCCTTGGTCAAACGACCTTGCACTTAAGATTTTTTTGCTTTTCCAGTTTGAGGGGAAATAACTAGGAACAGACCAGGAGGCCCAATGTCTTTTTTTTCTTCCTCCCCTCATAAACCTGCCTGAGCTCAGGGAGTGACTGATTGTAAGATACCATTGATAGTTTTGTGTACATAGAAAAAGGAATCATCCCTTTTCTAATTTTCAACCACATTCTGCTTTTTAGTGTTCTCTTAAGGAGGGG
>NW_004798521.1:13977-21430 GCF_000002075.1 Aplysia californica | reverse complement strand
GGCGGCCATATTGGATTTTGTTGACATGTCTTACATAATGTATACCGCACTTATCGCTCATGGAAATTGATTTTTTTTTTTGCATGCGTGTTCACAAACATTAGATCTAGAAAGTGGTCTGTTGTTTTTTTCCTTATCAAATTAGAAAAAATTTTATGAATTTTTTCCTGAGGTAGCATTCAAGTTTGCTAAAAAATCCATGAAAATCCACACTCCAGACACCACCAACAAAAATCTATTCCAAATATCAAAATTTCAACTGACAAGTTTTTAGTATTACATCTTCTCTTCATTCTGTGAAAATTTCATGAAGATTGAATGAAAAATGGTGGAATTATTCAAAAAAGTATAGAGAAAAATCGCGTTTTGAGAAAACGGCTGATAAAGAAAAATAAAATACTGATTTTATGAGGAAACGGCAGTAACAAACATGCCCGGTATGGAGAAAAATACGGTTTTTGGGGGTTCTTATGCGTTGAAATAGTTGTAGGAGAGGCTGAGGAAGCTAAAAATGCCTACAGCTCAAATTCCATAATTTTGAGCCGAATTTTGACTTTGGGGGTGTAGCCCCCACCACCCCTTAATACATTGTATTGATGAAAGCAGGTTCTGTGTTTTGGGTAGGTATTCATTTTGAATTTTGCCGGGACAGAGGTCCAAAGGGTCTACTCTTCTCGGTTTTAGATCTCCACAAGGGACCTCAGAAATTGTTCCTTATCCAAGAAGACAAGATGGCTGATCCCTGAGATTAAGGGGTGTGGAATAACATTAGGAAAAAAATTTCCCTAATGTTGGCAGTATAGAACTCTGAACTTCAGGGGCATACCATGCCTGTATAGCTTCTGGGCCCCCTCTTAGAGTAAAAAATCATAGGCCCTTTACTGTGACTTGACAAACCCTATTTTTCAAACAAAACCCACTTTTATCCCTTTGGGATAATAAAGTATTATCTTATCTTGTCTTTTTTTTTCTTCTTTTTTTTTTTAATGAACCCATGACTGGCTGTACATAATCAAATGAAAAAGTATCTACAAATTTGACTTAAATAAACAAACACTAAAATGTAAATATATATACATTACAAATAATGGTTAACTTTCATTTTAGTTTTGGAACTGTGTTGGGTCACAACAGCAACTTTGAGTCTGTTAAAGCTAAATTATCTTGTATTTCAGCTAGTGTTTGACATCGCACAGATAATTTCATATGCCCTATAGATTTATTCTTCACTACTTAAAATTAAAGATAGCCTCCCAACAATAATTTTTATAGAGCTTCTATGTGTGATTTTATTTGCTGCTCTGTATTTTTTAATCATACAGATACATCATGTTTATTTTGTATTTTTCATTGTGCAGAGAGATTTGACTTGGTGGCAAAAGGCTCCTTACTTCCCCTGGACACAGATCGCATTGTGATCAAGAGGGTGGTGCTGAGTGGCGTCCCTTTCAAGATCAACAAAAAATCTGTGGTTGTCAGATACATGTTCTTCAACAGAGGTCAGTAGTGGCTTAGTTTGTTCTTTCATGTTCTTTAATTGACCTTATGCAGTTGCGAGTGGCCGTAACACCCCATACTAATCATCATCATTGCCTTTCTCACCCTGCACCAGGGTATAGGCCACGAACAAACACCCCCCACTTTTCTCTATCCTGGGCTAGCCTCTTGATGTTATTCCCTGCTGATACAGAAGCTCCTCCCTCTCCCAAGATCGAAAAATAAAAAGCTGTGTTTGTCCGTGTTTCTGTAACTTACTGTTTTTTACTGGGTTGGGTAGTTGGCCCTCCGCAAACTGGCACTTTTCGGGCGACCAGACCTCTGCACTTTTAGTCGCCTCTTACGACACGCAGTATCACGGCAGGTGTATTCTTTGCTCCCCCATAGTAAAACTACGGGGCCCCCCACCAGCAGGGGAGAAACACCCCATACTAAACTAAATGTTAATTCAGGAAAATATGTCACAGAGGTGCTACGAAAGTGGAAAAAATTGAAATATCAACATGTTTGCCTTGTTTTTGTTTGTCCAGAAGGGGGCTTATAGTTTTTGCTTGTGGTGTATATATGCATATGGTTTTTTTGTGATTTTCATATTGTTTGAAGTATGAATTAGTTTCCTGTGGCTCTGGAAATTTTTCAGTCTACACCTTCACTTGTCACCTGAAATTGTTAGATTTTACAAGCTCTCTTACTTTCCTGTCTTGTACCTCTATTGTCCTAAGTGGTTGCCATACGCTTAACCCTTAAAACCCTGAATTCTTTTTTTTTCATACCTCCCTAGAATCCTGAATTAAAATTGAGATACTAGAAAAAAATAGTTTGGTTCATTGTTTTGTTTACTGTGTCTTTAATTGTTGTTAGATTTTACTGAAGTTTGAAAATGTTATTTATATATGGGGAAAAGGTTAAAACACTGGTCTTGTGTGTGATCCCCGACTCCACTTCTGTCAAAGTATCATTAGACCCAGCCGTAGATCTAGCCTCTGGTAGCTTTAGTGGTGATCCCCTGCCAATTCCACTATCGTCAAAATCATCCTCGATGTTATGCGGAACATTGCAATCGTCTTCAACGGTCATATTTATCTATATATCCGACTGGGAGATCATTATTGGGGTCTGGTTAGGGTAAAAAATGTCCAAAATTTTGCGGCCTGAAGGGCCTGGCAGCGAAAAGCGACTAATTTTTCTTAAAAACTCGCAAAATTTCCAAACTTTCGGTGTAGAACTTGCTCTCATAACATTATCGGTACTTTCTGCTCGCGACAGTCATCTGGAGTGACATCCCCTGTCTCTAGCACTGAGAATTAAACGATAAAGTTGACCAGCGGTATAGGAAAATACGGCGTCAGCGGTTACCAGCGGTATAGGGTTTTAAGGGTTAAATGTTAATTGCTGCCTTCACACCACTGCTTCAGAGTATTGGTTGTTTTCTCAAAGTTGCCTGGATTCTGAAAATCTCTGAGCAAATGCCAGTCATTTTTATGTTGGATAATTTGTCTTCTTTTTTTTTTTTGTTTAATAGTACAAGTCATTTGTCTGGTTTATAAATTCAACCTTGTGGTCAGGAAATCTTTGTAGGTGGCTCCTTTAGATTAAAGTTTTGCTGCTGTTTTCCTAATCTACAGTTTGAGGATAGTTGTTTGATCAGAAGCTCCTTTGCTGTCTGATACTGGCACCAGCATAACTGTAAAATTCTTCGCTTTATTCTCCTGGGTGCTTATTTATATATTAAATAAGTTTTTTTGTTTGTTTGTTGTTGGGGTTTTTTTTTTGGGGGGGGGGGGGGTCCTATTTTTCATCAGTAAGCTGTTTAACTATTCTAAGTAATCAAAGCCAAGAAAACAAAATTGTTCAGAATAGAGAAATAACTGTTTTATTCTTTTATTAATTATACCTGAAGTATGCATTAATTATTTGATTTTAATTTTTGTTTGTTTTTTGTTAGAGAATTTGATTTGTGATGAAACATTTCTTCAGTGCATGCAGCTAATATCACAGATTTCAAAACTGCAATACAAAGAAATGTTCAAAATTTTTGAATTTGTACAGGTGAACAAAAATCTTTATATTTTTGGGAGTATGTTGGGGGGGGGGGTTGTCTATAAAAAAGACAGAAGAGGCCTCCTGCATTCTTGCGGATTATTGTATTAGATTCTCATGGTTAACCTACTTCTAGTCACTGCAGTGCAAAGCACTTTGTTTTGAGTTGATGTCCTGTCAAAGGTCTCACCCCACCAATCATAATCATACAAATGTATTTTTCTGCGCCACGAACCACTTTGTATGGGTTCAAATGACATTGTTGAAAAGGACCATCTTCATGCTTTTCTTTTCTTTTTTTTTTTAAATCAGAGGACATCGAGTTCTACAAGCCTATAGAACTCCGTACGAAGCATGGGAAAAGAGGCCACATCAAGCAAGCTTTAGGTAAGCACAATTGTCTTGCAGACTCATGTTGTAGTTAGTTTTCATACTTTTTTTTTCCCCTCACTATTATTTATTTTTCAATGCAATAATTTAGTCTTAAACATCTTTTATGTTTATATTCTTTGTACTTTTTTCTTACAAAAAATGTTATTGCTTGGACAAATTTGATTTAAATATCTTTTCATATTTGCTCTTCAAAATATTCTGTTCGCTGCATGGTAAGATTTTGTTTTTGTTTTGATATTTTCTTTGAGGATTTCATTTGAGTCAGTTTCTATTGTAAATTCTAAAATAGCAGCTGTTTTACATGGGTTTTATGGCAACTAGCGTATAAATGTGAAATGAAAATGCTGACTTTAATTTCAACCTAAAACTGATACAAAAGGTTCTAATTATACAGGGGAATAAAGCAGATTAAATTCTCACATGAAGAATCACTTTAGATTATTAAATGAATTAGGAAGGTAGATTATCTCAGGGCTTCTGCAGAATTTGCGTGTTTAAAGTTATGGAGTTTTTAGTTTTAAGTAAAAACATTCTGAAGTTTATTTAAGATTTCATTTTTAAGTACTATTGTTCGGTGTGTCCTACTTGAGGTTTGTGGGGATTTTGAACTATTCAATATTCTGAGCTTTTTTAAGTTTCTCCTTTTTTGGCACCAACTAATAAACAAAACCACCACCCTTTACTGGGGGCTTTCGTGGTCTAGAGATTATGGTGTTCGCCTCCCAATAGGCAATAGGTTCTGGGTTCGAAACTTGACAGCAACGGGAAAAATTTTTTCTTAAAAATGTTCTTCTATCACCTACTTTCCTGCTCTCTAACCATGATCTGTCATCTGCTTTCATCTCCACTTTCTGCCCCCCACCCACACTTGACCAAAACAAAAACAAGTGACCTTTACTTTTCATTGAACTTGAACAGGAACCCATGGCCACATGAAGTGCACCTTCAACAGCCAGCTCAAGTCTGAGGATACAGTGTTGATGCATCTGTACAAGCGCGTGTTCCCCAAGTGGTCATACGACCCCCAGGTCCCTATCCTGCCCCCAGTCATTGTAGAGGATGAAGCAGACAGCCAGGAAGAAGAAGAGGAAATGGCCGATGAGGTGCAAGAAAAAGTTGGGGATGCATACAAGATGTTTGACTGAGATATATCCGTGTATATATTTCATGTATTTAATTTATAGATGATTTATGTCTGTATACACTGGCTGACTTTTAATTGATGTTACTATTCAAATATGGCTATAAGATGATGAATGTACAAAAACATCTGATTAATTTACATGTTTTTGGTGTGGGTCCCAAAATGGTCAAGTCTGAAATTTGTACACAGGCTTTTAAAGTCTCATTCTCATTCTGTCTTTTAAAGTCCTTTTCTTTTCTTTGTTGTTTTTCTTCTGAGGTACAGTTAACATTTAGACCATTCCGGGGGGGGGGGGGGGTATTAACATGTTCTTATGCACAGTCGAATTGTAAATGGGCTAATTTTTCATGGTCAAGAACAACATAGGGGGAACTTCTGCTTTTTTCTTTCCTCATCCTTAGTATTACTATCGTCATTTCCCTCTACTTTTTTTGTATGTTTGTCACTCTCTTGCGAACTGCTATTTCTGGGGTGCCTTGATAGTCGAAGCAGACTTTGTGCTGTTGAGGCTAGAGAGGTGAGCAGAGTAAGCCTGATTTTCTGTTTGGACTTTTCTGTTCACTTCCACCCCATGGGGCTCATATGATCTTATATATGACTTTATGCAGTTGCAAGCACCGTAAAACCTTACTAAATAAAATAAATAACAGTTAACATTTTGAGTCATCTCATTGTGTTGAACCGTATGCTCTCTCTCTCTCTTCAGCAAGACATTCAGATTGGCATTTGAAAATTTCAGACTTGGTTATTTTGTTGTGACATCCACTATCTATGCTATTGTCTTGATGTTTGGGACAGTTAATAGGTTGCGACCTCAGTACTTTCTTCTTGTCATATCTCCATTGTTTTAAACTCTGAAACTGTGACTTCTTCTTGAGCTCACTGTTTGTTATAAGCTGTTTTCACTGTTACTGTTATTAAAAATGGAGATCAGCAAGAAAGCACAGAGGTCGCGATGTGATAATTGAATAGCATTTGACTATTATGTCCATAAAGTATGAGATGTTTGAAAAACATTTACTGCGAATTTTATGTCAAATAAAGTTTTGAATGGAAGTCTACAAAAAAACTTGACTGCAGTGTTTGTTATCTCACTTGCCTGCCTCTAGTGTTTTTTGCTGCACTTGTTCTTCAAACCAGGTATCCAAGTTGTGTAAACCTCACCTGCTTTGTTATAAGGTATTGCTTGTTATGGTGTATTTACAAAAGATCATATAAAAAGGTTGTCATAAGAATTATGGGGCTCTTGTGGCCTAGAGGTTAAGGTGTTTGCCTCTCATTCAAAGGTCCCAGGTTCGAATCCGGCTAGTGACAAACTTTTTCTTCTCTAAAATTGTCTCCTTTCATCTCCTTTCTTTCTGTCTAGCAATGTTCTGTCGTCTGCTTTCGTCTCCTCTTTCTGCCCCCACCCCCTCACCTCCTTTGGCCCCTCCTCTGGGATCCTGGCTCTTTCTGCAGCCTTTCTACTGCTACTCCCTGGCTCCTTCTTACTGCTGTCTTTCAGCCACACCCCTGATCTTCTGGTAGGAAAGATCTACACCTAGCCTTCTCGGACAAGGGCGGAAAAATCTCGGAGGGCCCAAGTGCAATTTGCGCACGTTAAAGATCCCTTGGTGGTCTAAATTCGACAAGACTAGGCTTTGGCCGCCACCTGGACAAAATTCAAAATTTTCTACCAACTGAAAAAGTTTAATGTGTCCTGCGCGCTCATATGACCTAGTTGTGAGCGCCGTAAAACACTTATCAAAAGCATGTTGGGGGGGGGGGGGTACACAGAGGTGAACTTCATCTTGCGGAGAGGTGGGATCAAGCCAGTCATCGAATTTTGAACAGCAGCCATGTGAAGCGTGATAAAGTACAAAATCGGGCAATCAGAGTGATGGCTGGAACTTTGTGCACTATTCCTTCTTAGACAGTGTCGTTATATTATACAATGAAACTTGGATTCAATGAAAGGAGACAGATTCCTCTTTTTTTTTAAAAATCATTAAGATCAACAAAGTTAATCAATTCAACGAACACATATATGAGCAAACTCGGATTTAGTGAGGCTGCTTGCTTGGCGAACAGTCCTCGCTGATGATAGATTCACACGTTTTTCTCCTGCAGCGAAGCTTATCTGCTCTGTTCCAAGGGACCATCGATCCGACCTGGACAGGGGATCATTACACACTTGGCCTAGCCTATTATATTATTATCTTAATATTATGCAACCAATAAGAAGCCTTCTTTCACACTAACACATGTAGCAGTAACACTAACAACATTCGCTTTAAACATGATGTGTCTTGGAGTGTGCTGGAGTCAGGAGAGGTCGGATGGGTGGCCAGCACAGATATATATATATATATATACACACACACACACACACACATATAT
>NW_004798521.1:11396-12624 GCF_000002075.1 Aplysia californica | reverse complement strand
TCTCTCTCTCTCTCTCTCTCATTAGCTTTGTATGGTGGTGCACAATCATTGTTATAAATTGTAGCTTACATGTTATATATCGGTACCCGGTACTGCGTCAGTGGGACATAGATCTACATGGGTACATAGTAGCCTACATGGTACATGTAAATTATGCTTTAAAAAAACAACAACAGTAGAACATTCATGTTTGCACTTTTTGTACATGTAAAGTATTTTTACACTTTTTTTTCTTAATTTAATATTTTACTGATGTTGGTCCCTGGAAATCGCACTAAATCGAATGTAATTTGTTTAGATAAAGACTAGATCTGTCTGTTATAGTTTCGTCGCGAAACATGCTGATATCAGCACGTCTCGAGTCTCGACCATAGATGTACACTATAGACACGGAGGTAACTCTATGGTCTCGACTCGTCGGTATCAGATCGGGGAAACCCGAGGTATTTTGGCGCCAAACTGAATCAATTTTATTTGTTTTTCATGGATTTCCTTTTTTTATCCAACAAACCTTGGTGAAGAAATTTGTGAATCCAGACAGGTGAGTCAGTTGCTATCTAGTAACTAGATCTAGATCTAGATCTCTATCTAGTTGGTATTTTGTGTGTGTGCGCGGTCTTTTTTAATATTTTTTTTTAAGCTTGGGTTTTTCATTAGCGTGTGAGGTTGGAGCAATGATTATAAATAGGGGCCTACCACATTTACGTCCCTGCGTTGGAGGGCACCACTGGTGGGTCCTACTTCTTTTTACGTTCCCTCTGTTGTTTCAGTCTTACTTTTTCCCAGCACTAATTGACGATCGTTGTGTCGATTACTCATTAACTTTTCTTTACCCAAATAAACGCATAAACACGCTTGATTTAGCATCATTGCAACTGTACTGTAACAGTCTGCTCGATTGAAGTGCTGAGACCGAGGAAATAACGTAGTTTCTAGATTGACATGAAAAATATGATTCATCTACATAGTTGTCTCAATTGGGAATGGCACCTTTTCATGTAGGACAACTGTACAACAACAATTAAGAAGAATGACTTTTATTTGTTTGATTTGAAGCTGTAGCTGTTCAGATCGAGATCCCATGGTACTCTCAAAACATGGGTTTGTGTCTGTAGAAGAGAAGAATTATTATGGATTGATATATGATATATGTGTATGCCTTTGCTTCAAAGCCTAGTGTACATTAATTCGTGTATGTGTGTGTGTGTGTGTGTGTGTGTGTGTGTGT
>NW_004798521.1:9327-10352 GCF_000002075.1 Aplysia californica | reverse complement strand
ATTGCTGATGACGATTTTCATTCAGTTTTAAGTAAATCCAAACAAACATGTATCAACATTCAAAAACACCTTGCCGATTTGAAGGCACTCAAATAGACAAGTGAGATTCACTGCTGTTTTGTTGCGACATAACCTCATTCCTTCACGTTTGTTATCGCGCCGGCTCGTAACTTTAAATCGTCTCCCGTCAAACCGTCACGTCGTGGAACTTCGTACTACGTACGAGGCCAAACACACGGCAGGCCTAGCGATGACGTCAGTCCCATGGACAAATCAATCGTCAATCCACAGAAAGATTAGTATATCCCTAAATTGCCAGATTGGCCTCTTTGTAGCTTACAAAATTAAGAATGAAACTGTCTTGAGCAGCACAGACACATGTATTATTTTATCAGCAAAACATGTATTTATCATTCTGCCTTTCTCTAACTACTATCAGAACATTTATTGTCAGCTTGGCACTACTCTTTTTTGTTCATTGACTTTTTAACCACCTATAGTTCCTGTTTGGCATTTATTCATCGTTTTCTCCCCACTAATAACTTACCTGGCCCTTAGGAGTCTGGCCGGCGAAAGAAGGAATCGTATAGTGAAGATATATATATAAGGAAAATTTTAACGAGGAGCGATAGACACTTGGCTGTCAGAGTCTGGGCCGAAAACCCCCTCCCTCCCCTCTCCTTTTCAACCCTCACCCCAGCTAGACACCAAGTTCTATAATTAGCATTTGACACACTTCCCCACTTTGTTACAACAGTGTTCAGTGTTCAGTTCTGAGAACTGAGAAGTGCGATGACGTACATTTGATGATATAATGATCGGAAACGTGTGTGCTTTGTCCAGCTTTGTATAGCATCTGATTGTAGACTTGATCTGCTTGGGACAGCGTCACTGGTACAGTAGCAATTGACTTTTTGTCATCATACAGGACAGTTCTTTTTACATATATTTGCACGTCGATATTGTGTATGGGGGTGTAGAAAGTACGAGTAAAGTACTGTACTGGAGGCCAGGACAAGCGATTT
>NW_004798521.1:6139-8062 GCF_000002075.1 Aplysia californica | reverse complement strand
CCCATTCATTTACGGAGGAAAAGAGTTGGGGTGGGGGTGGGAATGGGTGGGGCTCAAGCCCTTTAGCCCTTCACTACGCCCTGCCACTGCCTACGGCAACGTCTGTTTCCACAGACAAGCGCGCGATACATTACGTTAATGTAGCAAAAATTTAGTCAAATGTAGTCAAATGTACTAAGATTCATACGTGTATAGGAATGAAATCTCTCTGGGTAAACCATTAATTGGTGGAAAAAATGGTGGTATTCACCATCAATGGGTCTTCTTTTGTTTATCTCGTGGACGCTACTTGTCCTCCTTCTTCAGTGCCCGGTAGAAGAAGAAACCTCGTGATACTGCTGTATACCAACAAAAAGTCTTTTTCCAATGAGGAACCCATTTATTGTCTGTGTTTTACCATGATTGTGCTGTTCCCGCTTTGCTATGTACATCAAACTCGGCTAGCGATTATGGTGCGAGTTTTCCAGCGCAATTAACCCTCGCGGCAACCAGCCACCAGCCGAAATATAACGTACCCTTAACAACAGCCACCCGGCCGACCTCTCCCGACCTCGGCACACACTACACTAAAATGTTTTAATGCAGACACACTGGATCCTATATATCAGTTTCACTTTCAAGTGCTGATCTTGGTAAACCTGAGGTGCGTCACCTATGAGAGAACAAGAATGGCTCTTTAGTATTAGTTGCGCTACAGTAACGGAACGTTTCCGGTTCTTTTCAATAGGCCTACGGCAAGGAGGTTATTACACAGTAAGGTCCTTGGCCTACGAATAAACTCCTTGATCTAGAATCTACCGTACAGCATCATGTCACTGATCATGTTCAACCCACTACCGCTTTCCGTTCATAAAAACCATACATTTTTCAACTCACCATATTCAAATTGTGAACAAAAACCAGTCAAAATAAATACCAAACAGTTTATATGAAAAAAACCCCAAGGCAAAACTGCCATTATGAAATTCAAAGAAGGCAGCTATTTCAGGGAGTTGAACAGTGTGCTCTTTCTTTCTGTCGTTTGTTTACGCTTTAAACGCGCAGCTAGCTGGTTACCAAGGGGGGCCAGTTGGAACGAAAATGAGGCTGTTGTCCCGTCTTGTCTTATTCCATCTTGGGTAGGTCTAAAGCCCCATTTAGACGTACAGTTCGCTGATCGACAAACTGTGGGATATCGAGAGGACGGCCGGCACCCTGTCAATTTCACGTGGAAACTGAGCAATTCTCTCGATATCGAAGGGTTATCTGTCCAACCACCAGATATCTGGCGACGCCAGATATTTGCCGGCCGGCGAACCGAAGGAGTGACGACGAGGGAGCGGCTTCTCTGATGTTACCCCAGGCGTAGTTGAAAATACATTCCAAAAATTTCCTAAATATTCGTCAAATCAAAAAAATAATAAGATTTTCGTGATCAGCGACCCAAAATTAGCATATTTCATGCGGGGAACTCAATTTAATACCGGATTACCAAGTTAAATTATGTTTGTGTGTTTGCTTTTGAATCACCATTCGCCCGCCCCTTCACTTTTGAAAGTGAAGGCAAAAAAATGTACCGCGTGACGTGTAGTAGTATATCGCCGAGATGTGTAGGAGCAAAGAGTCTACAATACTATCTTTGGTAGGAATCAGCTGAGGGCTACACACCATTGTTTCATCTAGACTAGCTAGACTAGACGGTGCTGTTTATTTTAATTTCTTTGTTGTTGTCTACGCTCTACCAGTTTTACTATTGCACTAATGTCCGTGTGGAATAATACTTCAAGGAAACTAGGCTGGGCGCTTTTTCGGTAGTTCCCACCCCGCTTAATTGGCTAGATCTAGATCTCGATCTAGATCCAGATCTAGATAATCTAGATTTAGATCAGAAAGCTATGTTTGATGCGCAGCGAGCGAGAGATATCATGGTAAAGTGCCCCCCCC
>NW_004798521.1:4128-6039 GCF_000002075.1 Aplysia californica | reverse complement strand
CCCAGGGCGTACGAATAGGGTTAAAAAAGCTTGACGTATTGTGAAACTCAAAAATGTTTTGACTTCAAAGTTCTTTTAAATAGGTACTGAGCAGATATAACTTTGTAATTCTGGGGTAGCGATGCTTTGTTGAAGCAAACCAACCGAATTATCTTAAATTGTTCTAAAGGGGTTTATTTATAGTATTTTCTTTTCACTAACAAATCTACTTGAGTTCAGAAAGCGCTGATATAGGAGACGGCTTGGAGGAATAAAAGTAAGTGAAAGGAGAAGACATTTTTTTGTTGTAGGAAGATAACGAAGGAGACAGTTAACTTGGCTTGAGGTTTACGAGGTGAAAAACAGTTTTTAAGATTTTTACAAACCAAACACGTCTGAAAAACGTGTTCCTTATTTTTCAGTATTGTTTTACTTAATGCCCTGTTGATCGCAAATGAGGCATTGTGAGGGTGGTAAATGGTCCAATAGGTTTTAATAAAAAAGATTTTTTGAAGTTTATAGTTCCCATCTAACTGGCTTCGTCACTTCTCATATAGCATTGACAGGAATGATCACTACTGATAAGACAATGTAGCTCTAACGGGTTGTGGGGGGGGGGACTACCAAAAAAGTAAATTACTACAGTTCACAGCACTTTATCGAACGTTCCCAGCATTGTGGAAATAGAATATTTGTGTGTGTGTGTGTAGGTACTGAGGGCTACACTCCATTGTTTCATCTAGACTATTCTAGACCAGTAGATCTAGATCTAGACAGTGCTGTTTATTTAATTAATTTTTTTGGGTCTACACGCTACCAGTTTTACTATTGCACATGTCTTCTAGTTTTACTACAATGACTACAATGTCCGTGTTGGAGTCAGCTGAAGGCTACACACCATTGTTTCATATAGACAGTGCTGTTTATTTATTTGTCTTTGTCTACACGCTACCAGTTTTACTATTGCACTGGTCTTCTAACCTATTAATTCTAGTTGTCCGTGTGGAATAACAAGGAAACTTGGCGTCTTTTCGATAGTTCCCACCCCGCTTATTTGGACCTAGAGATCTAGATCTAGATTTAGATCAGAAGTTATGTTTGATACGCGGCGAGCGAGAGATATCAAATCTAACGGCAAAACATCAAATTATGGTAAAGTGCCCCCCCCCCACCCCTTCGGTTCGATTTAAAAAGAACATGTCGCTATCCTTGACAGTAGCACTGAAATATAATTTGGACCCTTGCTTGTAGTGAAGCACTGGTTTTTATTCTTCTTAGTCTTAGCCTATTTATTGGATGAGGACGTGGTAACAGCAGTGATAGTCTAATAATACAATATGTAATGAGGTACGGCCAAGGATATCGATCTGAGCAACTTATAGGCCCTATACCGAGGAGCCCTATTTCTATTGCCCAGGCTTCGGTCCATCCGAGGTGGCCTAGTGGTAGCATTGTAGACTAGGCCTACGCCGCCAAGACAGTATGACAATGACAGTGCATGACTAATTGTATACTGAACTCGACTGTGGAGTGGTGGAGCGTGAAGTGTGAGATGGGGTGAAGTGTCCTCAGCTGAAGGTTAGAGTATGGCCAAGGAGGAAGCCTAGCCTAGAACCAAGGTGCTTAAAGCTGAAACCTCCTTGCCTTGAACTCGTATCTGGGCAGGATACGAATGCATTAATCGAATTACCGAAGGAGTCGGGTCTGCAACCTGGTACAATGTAGAGAGTATAGGCCTAATAAAATTATTTTAAACACTTTGGTAGGTCTACGCGATTGCAAAACCCAGCCAACAGACGACAAACAAACACACAAGCAAGGAAAAGCACTTTCAAACGCATAATACATGCATTATTAAAGCATTTGATTATATGTAAGAGCGACTTGAAAAGAAAACTGCATGAAAAAGAGAAGAAAAAAATGGGGGTGGGG
>NW_004798521.1:0-2819 GCF_000002075.1 Aplysia californica | reverse complement strand
GGATTATTTGATATTAATCTTTTCCAAGCTGGGGTGACACTCCAATCTTTTTGCTTTGTTTATTTTTCAAGCTGTGATTTCCAATCTATTTCTTTTAATTATTTTGATTGGTTAAAGCTGTTACAATGGAATCCTGTTACAGCGAGAGGGAGGGGGCTGGTGCAAAATATCCATTATAGTAGGATTTTTTGTTTTATAAGGGATCCAGTAATAAATTGAAGGGCATATATTACAGTACTATAGGCCAAATCGATGAGTTTGGTTTTCTGTTGATTTCTTTTTGTTATTTCCCCTGATGATGATTTTGTTCAACATGACCTCTAGGTCTTACTGGATCAAAAATAGAATCAGGGCTCTTTCTTTAGCGCTAGCGATGTTGGCAGCTCGGTGTTGGCGATCAAAAAGAAAGGGCTCCAGACTAACTCGTTCCGCTGTGTTGCCTCCCACCCCACCACACCCTGTGGTGCGTTCTGTCTGCTCACGCACATTGGGTACTCACTACACAATTCACTCCATCCATCACAGCAATGTCACCTCTCCATCCCCGCATCGGAGAAGTGAGAGACCTGGTAGGCCTAGTTACTCTAGACTAGGCTGGCCTATCATCATGAGATGCGTTCTGCTTGTCTGCGCATGCCACACCCTCCCCACTCATTCACTCCGGCCTTCATTGTTGGCACACGTCGTGGAATCTCCCATTCTTTGTTTTGCTAGATCACCCAGTTTCTCAACTGGCGGGGTTTTGATATATTATAATTGGCCAATGCACTGTGTTCAGCAGCAATAAAATTCCGCTATAACTATAACCGACTCGCGTTTGATTGCGCTATAGCAGTATTTTATTTACAAAAATAAAGAAAGGAAAAAACAGGATTTTAGAATAGTGTTTTATAGAAAACTTCTCGTTATTTCAGGACTCGTTATAAGTGGACTCAACTTTAATTTTTTTTAAAAGAAAAAATAATTAATTTGACAGTTCAGTTATACATTTCTTTGTATGATCTTTAATAAACAATGGTTTTATTTTTTAAATTTGAAATTTCGAGCCACGTCTTGTATAAATCCACAGCTACATCTTCAGCTGAATATCTAAATAAGGAAATCAAATTTGAATGGCAATTCAACAGGTCGCACGGTACTTACCTAATTATCCGGGTACACCCAGTATACCAAAAAAAACCCTTTTTGCAGGCCACCTCAAAAGACACTGGGTCACCATAACGATAATAATATATATTAAGTATTATAAAAAGGCGATCGAGTACTAGGTTAAAGTTCAATTTATCAATCGTTTTGAAAAGTGAGTTGCTTTATTAAGTACAATAGATCTATAAGGCACTACTCGATACCACGTTCGTTGAGCAGAAGATCGCATAGCCAGTATTGAGGCGACTATATCTATTTAGACAGCACTATAGTCAGAGCACTTCAAGACCCACGATCGTATCGTGATGTTTTATCATTTACCTCCAGATATGTATTTTCGCTGCTGACTAAGACTAAGGTTAAAAGACTACCGAACTGTTATTTATTTTTACTGCAGGCTTTGTACGTATCTCTGATAGCGTTGCAGAAAATATCTCTTTATTTAGTTTCGAAATGAAAATTTATCAGTTGAAGGAAAGCAAAACATTACGTAATTGTTATCAAAACAACTTTTTAAAAGAATGAGTTTACTCAAAGCCAAAATTATTCATTTCCAAAGCAAGCTTGTTGGATTAGAGTAAATCTCTAAGAAAACGAGTTTGGTTATGTAGAGCAAACAATCGGCTCACACTCCCAGAGAAAGCCAAATATTATTCGGATTTTCGGACTTTAGATAACTAGGTACCTATTTATTCGGATGAAAAGAAAACGAATCAATATCCAGGCTTGTAAAAAAAAACAAAAAAACGAACCTGTCAACAAAGGCAAAGGGCTAGCAGCACAAAGTAAGGCTGGCGGTGCAGCTGGTCAGTGTTCAGCACAGCACAGTTCAGGTCACACCACACACAGACGACTTGCCCACACAGGCACTCAGAACACACACAAACACACGCATACACACACCTGGCCTCGGACCAAGGAGTTTAGAACTTTTAATCTCCTTGCCTCGGACAAGAAGGAGCCCTGAGCCCGCGTCCTGTGGACAGAATGGCTGTCGGGAACTTAAGGGAAAACCCAGGTAAGTGTACCATCATTGGGTGTACCCGTGTTTGGCGTGGGGGCTCGCCTGGACAATTTGTTGTCACAGGCCCAGTTTGTCACAGCACTTTAACACCGTAGTCGTAACTTAAGTTTTTTTAATCTCCACCTTCAAATTGGTTTTGTAAAGATAGATCTATCTAGATCTAGATCTAGAAGTCAAGTCTAGTCCGCGTATGACTGTCGTTAAATATTTGAAAAAATATTTCTTCCTTTTTGTAAACAAATCAAAGCAAATTACTCTGTTAAAGTTTCAACAATAATGAATGTAATTTAGTTAAAAACAGTTGAAAAATATAATTCAATTCATACTAGATTATATCTAGATATCTAGATTCTAGATCTATCAATCAATCATTAATTTAATATTTTTGAGAGTATCATTGAATTGATAACTAGATCTAGAATCTAGATCTAGATAGAATCTAGATCTAGATTCTAGATCTAAATCCAATTCCATTATGCAGGGCACCATCGAGGCCTGTGACAAAGTGGCTTAATATGCTTCCGTACACGTATGGTACACATATGGCACACGTATGGCGTCATTATTTCCACATTTCCCATTCTCTCTCTCATCTCTCTCTCTCTCTCTCTCTCTCTCTCTTTCTCTCTCTCTCTCTCTCTCTCTCTCT
>NW_004798520.1:145655-148212 GCF_000002075.1 Aplysia californica | reverse complement strand
CTTCTTCTTCTTCTTCTTCTTCTTCTTCTTCTTCTTCTTCTTCTTCTTCTTCTTCTTCTTCTTCTTCTTCTTCTTCTTCTTTGTTTTTGATGTTGTTGTAATATTTGTTGTTGTTATGTTTGTTGTTGTTGTCGACGTCATCATCATCGTCATTGCCCCAGAATGTAAACGCCCCAAAAAGCACACAATAGCGCCTGTCAGAAGTGATTTTTTGAGATGTTGTTGTAATGTTTGTTATTGTCGTTGTTGTTGTTGTCGACGTCATCATCATCGTCATTGCCCCAGAATGTAACCGCCCGAAAAGCGCCCAGTAGCGCCTGTCAGAAGTGATTGTTTTCTGCTCACTGAGGCTCGAACCCCGGTAAATGATTGACGTCAAGATTGCTATCTGCTACACTGCGCGAGCAACAGATTGCCCAGTGACGTCACCGAGAGGTGTGTTTCAGTCATAGACATAATATACTCCTAGATCACGTACTGTCATGGTCCCTGCTCTTCTATTATCTATTTGTGGTGGCCGAATTGTGCTCTTCAAAAGGCTTTTTCATGGCTGCATCGATCGACCTGCGGTTTTCGCTAAAATTTATAGATTCTTTAAAATATTCTCCAGATCATGGCGCCCTTCGTTTTTTCAGTTTTGAGACAGTTTGGTTCCAAAAAGCTAAATTTCTTTATTTCGCCGATCGCTTTTGTAGGCCGACGCTTCTGTCTCTGTAATTTTAGAAAATCCGCCAGGTTTGTTTATTTCAAGTCGTACTTCCGTTCGACACTATCGCGCATTGTCGCGCAATACTGAGCACTATTTTAAGTGTGCGACCCGTATAGATCAAGCCTCATGTTGTTGTTTTTTTTACTTGGTGCTAAATTCGACTGCGGTGATCCTTTCGTTTGATGCCCATCATCGCTTTTTCTGGACTCCTTTGTCAAAATTCTTTTTCTTGCTACTGGGAACAACGTCCACAGGTCTTAGAGTAGAGTGTAAAAATATAGTTAGTAGGCCAATGACTTTCAGTTACTTGGTGTTAAATTCGACTGTTTGGCAACTTGGAAACATATGACGACACGCGTCACTTTTCTCTCAAGTTTTATTGTTCCATTCCAGTAGAGTGTAAATATAGTAGGCCAATGACTTTCAGTTGATGTTAATGCACCGATCTTTCCTGTCATCGAAAGGTGTCCCTACTAGTCTTTCTCTATAGTCGAGTCGCTGCTCTAGAATTATACAAAATTCTGTGCCTAGTTTTGGGAAATCTGATGTTAAAAATTTTGAGTTTCATCTCAACATGTCAAGCTTTCTCGAATGCAATTCTTTGTGATCTTCACATGTATGTATCTTGTGGGTAGTTGGCGGGAGCTCTGGTGTGGTTTGCTCCTCCTTTCCTATCAAAACATCTGTCGTCTTTATCTCCCCTCCTTCCATTTTGTCTTCCATTTTGTGTTTGTTACTCTCGTGTAACACCTCTAATCTTCGGCACTTATATGACCTTATTGTGTTGCAAGTGCCGTAAAACTTTTACCAAATAAAAATTTAAAAATGTTTGTATCCTGACGGAGTGCGTTATAGCCACTTGAAGAACATGGAGGAAGGACAGACAATGGCGCTAGCCGAGAGGCTAAACAAAAGTCTGTGGGTGGTTTCTTCTGCCTTGAAAGGTTTACATCAATGGCAATAGGGCTTTTAAAAGCAAGTCCGTCAAACTCTGTGCAAAGTATGGGTGACATTGATTCAACCGTTAAAAAGAGATTAAAATTTTAGGTTAAGTTGCGCCAAGAATTTTTTACCTCACAATAAGCTACACATCAGAGCGCACTGTCTATAATGATGTTTTAATATTATTATTGCCTACTACAACATTCCATCGCTTATGTCAAAGCGTGTTTGGTTTGTGAATGTTTATTCTTGTTTTAGTTTGTTTGTTTTTATCTGTTTGGCTTTGTTTGTTTGTTTGTTTGTTTGTTTGTTTGTCTTTCTCTGCTTCGATGTTTGCCTTACGTGCCACTTCACCACACACCGTAGAAGAGACAGACAACTGTTTGACGTGATGCACGCATGTTGTGTGTGTATCTGTAGGTTTTCAGGGGTTTTGTTTTGTTTGGTTTTTTCTAACACCCCCATCAACACAGGTAAATGTAGGTCATTGAGAGACGGGCTGCTCTGACATTGTCTGTGTCTGTCTGGGACAACCTGGGCGGAGGGAGACGCAACGCCCCAGTGGACAGACGGTAAATTGAATAATTGGTATTTAAATTGTTTAACGCCCCTATCAACACAGTTAAGTTATTTAAGAGACGGGGCCTTCGAGTTGAACGTCCGTCTCCGAGCCAAATGGGAAATTCGTGTAAAGTGTCTTTCCCAGGGACACAACGTCGGCCCGAGCTGAGGCTTGAACCCATGACCAATAGAGAAGGGTAAAGAGACGCCAGCCTATTAGCACAGTGATTAAAAAAGAAAAAAAAATACCCCCCCAAAAAACAAAAAAAACAAAAACGAAGATGCAGCATGAAAAATGAAAAGTCAGATGTCAAATAATATTTTATACATCTACCCCCTCTCCCC
>NW_004798520.1:141259-142376 GCF_000002075.1 Aplysia californica | reverse complement strand
ATCTATCTATCTATCTATCTATCTATCTATCTATCTATCTATCTATCTATCTATCCACCCCACTTTCAGACCCACCTATGTTCCCAATACTGTCATATCATCGGCCTATGACTATGTAGTTGTGAACTGGAACATACGTTTGTCACGTTCTATATACATACTCATTTTTTAACAATCCCTTGCCCGTTTCTAAGAGATTGACGCTATCTGATTAGTAGAAAAAAGTGCGTATGATAGTGTCCAATAGTGTATTATGTGCATATTTAGTATGTAAAGTAACTGTTAAAGCAGATAGAGATTCCAGTCATTGATCTGAGAGTAATGATGATTTTGGAAATAATGGTGGTGATGAGTGATGATGTGGGATTACGCGTTTAAGTGATGTTAGCGTTAGTCCTATCCATCTATCTATCTATCTATCTATCTACGTCTGTTATGACAAACTATGGGATAGCAGGCTTTGTGCTGTTGAAGCTAGAGAGGTGAGCAGAGTAAGTCTGATTCCCTGTAAGGACTTTTCTGTTGACATCCACCCCTTGGCGCTCATAAGACCTTATGCAGTTGCGAGCGCCGTAAAACCTCTACTAAAACTAAAAGTAAACTATAGGATGAACATTCCAGAGCTCTTTTTCGATATAATTGCCCACTCAATATCCTCGCCGTTTATGCTTTTTGTGCTGCAAACATCTTACCCTGGGGCACTTACATGACCTTTCTGTAGTTGCGAGTGCCGTAAAAACACTTACAAAACACGTACAGATCTTTGTATTGTTGATGTGACGTCATCCACCCGTCCCAACTATCGCCCCAGAATGTAGGTTATTGTCTGTGGCTGTGACGTCATCGTGGGGGGGGGTGAGTATATGACGTCATGTCTGGTGTGTCTGGGGGAGATGGATGGATGGAGGAGTGAGACGAGGGGTCGAGATATGGACCTTGTTCTTCTTGTGGAAGAGGGGGGTGGGGTGGGAGAAGTTGTACTATTAGATAGGTAGATAGATGGATAGATAGATAGATAGATAGGTGGATAGATAGAGAGATAGATAGATAGATAGATAGGTGGATAGATAGATAGATAGATAGATAGATAGATAGATAGATAGATAGATAGATAGAT
>NW_004798520.1:137652-139391 GCF_000002075.1 Aplysia californica | reverse complement strand
CAACCCACAATCTCATGATTACGAATCCTATAGCCTCCTTTGAAATTGTCTCCACTGGTAGGTCCAACTTCTTTACTTCCCCTCTGTTGTTTCTGTCTGTCTGTCTGTCTGTCTTACTTCCCCCCCAGCACTAAATGACCATTCCTGTGTCGATGTGCTTCTCTTTACCCAAACAAACAAACAAAATCAATTTACGAAAGTTTCGCTGCTCGCTCTAAACTATAATGTCGGAAGATTGACGTCGGTTGTGTAACGGTGAACTGTTTAAGAACAGACGCATATTGGCGTAAATAACGAGGTACTATTTTTTTAAGTATGTCCTAAATGAGGTAAACATTATTATTTTATGACATTACAGATTTCTTGTTCACTGCTAACCGTTATACAACGGAAGTCGAAATTCTGACGTGACCACCTGGCTAGGCGTGGTGTTTCTGTACATCAGCAGTTGATCATTTATGATTGTATTCACTGGCAGTTGTGGTATAGGGGTTAGGCACTGAGCAGTCGCACGCAGAGTACCTGAGTTCGATTCCGGTGTGAGGAGAATTATGTTCCACGTATCTCGGTCTTGTCTTCTGGGATGTTGTGTCCCTTTCTAGCCCGCCTTTCAGATAATTCAAATTGTGTCGATTTAGATGTAAAAACATCCACTACATTTAAACATTTATTCTATGACAGTACAGATTTCTTGTGCACTGTTCACCGTTACACAACGGAAGTCGAAATTCTGACGTTACCACCTGGCTAGGCGTGGTGTTCCTTTACATAAGCAGTTGGCCATGACTGATGGAAGTCTTCCCAAGTTGACGAGACTTAGTTCACGCGTACCGAGTTCAGTTCAAGGGAGCATTAATTATGTAAATACGTACGTACTTATACCGGTATATCATAATGTGCATAATAATATATTATTATAATTCTATATTTTATGGTAATTTGAACGATCAGCTCCGTTAGATTTCTCGCGCCCCCACTCCCTCACCTCCTTTGCCCCCTCCTCTGGGCTCCTTCTTCCTGCTGTCTTTCAGCCACACCCCTGATCTTTTGGTAGGAAAGATCTGCATCTAGTCTTCTTGGACAAGGGCGAAAAATCTCGTAGGTCCCGTGTGCAAGTTTCGCACGTTAAAATCCCCTCTTAGTTCAAACTCGATCAGAGTAGGATTCGACCGCCACCCGGGCAAAAATCAAAATTTCCTACTACATGTAGCTGAAAATGTTTGGTGTATCCCAGGCACTCATATTATCTTGTGCAGTTGCGAGCGCCATAAAACACTTACCAAGAAAAAAAAAATATTCTCGTTTGGTGTCATGCTGAACTACGCAGTAGATGACCTTGGTTTGAATCCCAGTTTGGTAGTTTTCTAACGCGGGTTGTTTTGTGAAGTTTTCAAAACTTTCAAACCATTGGGCTTGGTTTTATCGGAGACGGACGCTAATTGATTAGGAGGTCTGGCCTCTTAGATAACCTAACAGTGTTGATAGGGGTGTAAGACCCATGCCCTTACGTTTTACCATCAGCTTCAGAGTGTATTAGCCCAGTCGTGGCGTCGGTGGTCTAGTGGTTAGGCTACCGGACTCGTAATCGTGAGATCGCAGGTTTGGGGGTTCGTTTTTGTAAGAGTTTTACGGCACTTGCAACACAATAAGGTCATATAATTATCGAGTTTGGGGGTTCGTTTTTGTAAGCGTTTTATGGACCTTGCAACACAATAAGGTCATAATAAGTGCCGAGTTTA
>NW_004798520.1:134975-136224 GCF_000002075.1 Aplysia californica | reverse complement strand
CCCCCGCACATACACGGAGCGTGGGAGTGAGGTGAGACCAAGTAGCTCCAGAACATTGACCTTTCCATGACCTGTCCGCTCCAGCCCTGACCTCTCTCTCCTGGGGTCACGCAGTCATTACGTCACACAGACGCGCGCGCACACACACACACACACACACAGGGAGAGAGAGGGAGAGAGAGAGACAGAGGCAGAGACAGAGACGACTTTTGAAATTCCCTCTCTATCCACACTTCAGACTGCCCACTGTCCACCCTGCCTGGGTCTGTGCTGTAATCAAACACCCATCTACCCCCATTCCCCCTCTTTGCTCCCCCCTCCCACAACCTGCCACATCTTCCACCTAATACACTTAGTCGCTTATGCCCCTTCCCCCCCCCCTTCTTCATCCCATCCCCTCCCTCCTACATCTTCCACCTAATACACTCAGTGGCCACCGCCCACCTCCAGGGTGTGAAGCAAGGATCGCCGACATGTGGTAGGTTTAGAACCACAAAAACTGTCTCGTTTGGTTTGTGGTGTGGGTTTGTTAGTGGTTGATTGTTTTTGTTGTTGCTGTTTATTGTCGTTGTTGTTTTTGTTGTTGTTGGTGGTGGTGGTGGTATTGTTGTTGTTGTTGTTTTCCATCGTTTTCTTTTGCTTTTGTGTTCTGATTTGTATAATGGGTTAGGTGAGTTGTTGTTTATTTGGGATTTTTTGGTGGTTTTTTTTTGGGGGGGGGAGGGGTGGGAGGAGGGTTGGTCATTTCAATTTAGTGTGGGGAAAAGAAACACTTAAACAAAAGAGGAAAAGAAAAGAAGCAGGACCTGCCAATAGTGCCCTCCAACCACCCACCTTAATTTTTTTAAACGATAAGTGACAGTTTTTTATGTTTGTTTGCGGAAGGAGAAGAACATCGGCACAAAAGAACAAAACAAAAGTTAGTTTAAAGAAGTAGAACATTCTAGTGGCACCCTCCCACCACCCACTTTTATTCTTTATGATAAAATAGATCTATAAAATGTATTTTAAAAAAGACTTTATTCCATTGGTGTTTCTTTGAGTAAGGAGAAGCACAGCGACCCAATAACGGTCATTTCACACCTGGCCAGGTTTGTCCTTTGGTGTCCTGCTCTTTGCTACAACAGTAGGTCTACAGCTTACCTGGTCTGTGCTGTGCTGTATACAGCGGTCATTTGGTGCTGGTGGGGGAGGCAGACAGACAGACAGACAGACAGACAGACAGACAGACAGACAGACAGACAGACAG
>NW_004798520.1:132343-133372 GCF_000002075.1 Aplysia californica | reverse complement strand
GGGAAGCAAGCAGGCAAGCAAGCAAGCAGGTAAAACAGCGAGTCTTCAAGCGCTCTGGAATGTCCAAAAAGTGAGTCCTCAACAAGTTATCATCGACGTCGGTGGTGTAGTAGTTAGGTGGCTCGCCGTCACACCCTTGGAGACCTGAGTTCGATTCCCGAGTGGGGAGAAAATTCATATCAAATGTATCAGCCTTTCTGACAGAATCAGGGGCGGCTCGTGGGGGCTATTACGTTTAGTTAAAGCGCGTGGACTTTCGCATGGCATAGAAAATGTTTTACGGCTCTTTTGACACAGAAATGAGTTACAGCTCTAGCGAGGACCTTGTTTTGAGATTATATTTGGCTAGTGTTTATTTCTGACTTCTTTTAGTTCATGTTTGTGAGTGCTTTTCGTAGTTGTACATTAAAAAATTTTGGGCGGCACTGCACGACCGTGCTCTAGGGAAAAACCGCGCCTGGATAGAATGTTGTATCCTTCTCAGGTTGGCAGTCCTGGCAGGCAAGGTCAGAAGCCCGCCTCCTAAACGATCACCACACAACAGGATTCACAAGTCAACGGAGTTTGCTTTCTTAAAAGAGTCTCCAAAGTTTCAATCCTCATTTTCGGTCAAGAAAGGTTATCCTGTTGTGCTTGGTGATTTTAATTTCCGCTTTGATTCTTCATCGTCACCTGGAGTCCAACATTTGACAGAATTATTCCGACAGCACAACTTGGTTCAGGTCATCACTGAACCCACCCATCGTTCTGGCCACGCACTTGACGGGGTCGTCATCAAGACAGACTAAGACGCTTTGAGAAAAATGTCTGTTGTAGACAAAGTATTTTCTGTCCATTACTTCATCTTACTTGTGTTGGATGTGACTAAAACCAAGCCTGAAAAACATTCTGTGTCTACAAGGAGCATCAAAGGAATTTACATTAATAAGTTTAAGATGGATTTGTTGAAATCTATAAGTGACCTTTAAACAGTCTGTGCTGACTTGTTGAGCGCTATATAAATGTCATTTATTGTTATTATTATTATTA
>NW_004798520.1:126608-127719 GCF_000002075.1 Aplysia californica | reverse complement strand
AGGGAGAGAGAGAAGGAGAGAGGGAGAGAGATATTGAGAGAGAGAGAGAGAGACATAAGAGAGAACAACCACCAACCAACCAACCAACCACAAACAAAGCAACAAACAGACACTCAATCAACGACCCCCCAGAAAAACAAAACAAAAACAAAACAACACCCACAGAAAGAAGCTCTGTCCTGCCCTATCTTTAAATGAACGAGGTTTTAAAACCCCGATCTCAATTAAAAACAAGTTTTGTAACAAATAGCTTTCCTTTCGTTCCCACGGACTCTCAAACTCAGCGGGTGGTTGGAGGGTGCATCTACTTATGTCACGTCCCATTTACCCTTCCCGTGACTCCGTGAGTTCATCCATTCGCCCTTCCGTCCTTCCTTCCGTCCTTCCATCTATTCGTCCGTTCTTTTATCCTTTCTAATTTATTTGCGTCTGTCATCTCATTTCACCTACGTACCCCGGGCACTTGAAATAGTACAGTAGTGCTAGGTCAATAAAGAAATGCGTCCCATTTAAGCAAACAAACCTGTACCAATGACGTTGATCTCCCAGATTTCAAAGCAATGTTCACACGTTGGAACCAGTCTATTCACACGTTTTAGATCTCTCTCAAAACATTGTGTGAATAGGCTGTGGTCTGAGTGGTGTGGGGGTCGGAAAGGAACGGGAAACGTTTGTGGAAGTTGTGGGGATGATGTGAACGAGTGGACGAGAGGACGGCAACTCGGCTGGGGTATTGGGTGCACAAGTTTTTATTTTGTTTTTGTTTTGTTTTCTTTTTTTTTTCTTTAACTCCTCTGAGGATATGTCATAGATTTGTATTCCTAGACTGCACACTGTCATGACTGCCATTTTATTCGATCTTCAGAAAAAGTTTCGCTTCAAAGCGTTTGTGTTGTTTAGTAAGTGTTTTACGGCACTTGCAACACAATCAGGTCATATTATAAGTGCCGAAGAGTAGAGGTGTTACAAGAGAGTAACAAACACAAAGAAAAAGGGGATTGGGAGGACGAGAGTAGCGAATGTGTTGTCAGGTCGTCCCGAAGCGTAGATCTATCTTTTGGAAGCAGAAACAAAGGGGAAACTTTAGAGCCGTTTTTCTCAAACTCCAAAC
>NW_004798520.1:123809-125097 GCF_000002075.1 Aplysia californica | reverse complement strand
ATTACTATACATGTTTTATGGCTGCTCACACAAATGGACGTGTCATGTGAGTGCAGACCTCTTTGCACCGACCGTGGGTACACATAGCAGGCCTGGCGTTATTAGCTGTTGTCCTGTTGTCCTGTTGTCCTGTTGTCCTGTTGTCCTGTCGTCTGTTGTTGGATAGACATTGGGGATACAGTGGGGACACAGTCAAATATACACAGCTTAATAGGCGGACTCATGCACACACATATACACACATATATACATATCTATACACACATATACACACACATATACACACATATACACACATATACACACATATACACACATATACACACATATACACACATATACACACATATATACACATAATGTACACACAGCATGATATGCTTACTCACGAACACACATATATTCACATATCTATACACATATGTACACACATATACACACACACATACACACATATACACACATATACACACATATACACACATATACACATATATACACACATATACACACACATATAAACACATATATACACATAATGTACACACAGCACGATATGCGTACTCATGCACACACATAAGTACACACATATATACACACATGCTATACACACAGCCTGATATGCGAACACGAACACTCACAAAAAATACAAGGTGATCCCCCCAAAAAACTGTACAACCTTTTTTCTAAATATCTCGCACAAAAGTTGTACTAGAATGTTATAATTTGGAACAGATATAATTCCCTCAAAAGGCATTTGTTTGACGTACAATTCACAAAGAAGAAACTTATTTTCGAAAACGGAAATGACTTTTTTTAAAAACACCTGTAAATTAAAAATTCGAATGCACCAATTTAAAAGATCTTGTAAGGAAAGTCATGAAATGATGGCTTTGTTTTTTCCTTTCCTTTTATTTTTAATATCGAATTTTTCCATCCCTGAAACTTTTATCGCTTTTCTCCTACAGATCTGCTTTGAGAATGCGGACCGTTGAGATGTAGGAAAATCATTGCTGCAGACATCGTCTACGGACAGACGTCTCATGGGGCTCATTTACTGAATTCTGCACCTTGGTGACGTTTAAAGGCGTGCGAACGGTGTGTGTTTCACCTGAAGTGGTCGTTTTGTTTTGTAATTTTTAGTTCTGATCCTCTACATGTCCTAACTGATGGATCATTCCACCCTTGACATCAAACAAGGCATTGAGGGCATTTTAACATTATTTCCGTACCCTGTGCGAAACTTACGAAATGAGTTGGTGGTGAGGAAATGTTCAATACAAAAAGC
>NW_004798520.1:121684-123709 GCF_000002075.1 Aplysia californica | reverse complement strand
TCTGGTCGGTCAGTGTGGGGGGAATCACCTACGTCGGGTGTAAGGTGTGTGGGTCTGGTCGGTCAGTCTGGGGGGAATTGCCAACGTTGGGTGTAAGGTGTGTGGGTCTGGTCGGTCAGTCTGGGGGGAATCGCCAACGTCGGGTGTAAGGTGTGTGGGTCTGGTCGGTCAGTCTGGGGGGAATCGCCAACGTCGGGTGAAAGGTGTGTGTGTCTGGTCACTCAGTGTCAGGTGCGATGGTAAACAGGGTTTAGTTGAAAGATAAGATAAGATACGGTAAGATCAAATGAGATGACGCGATGCGAGCTGAGGGGAGGCAAGACAGGATACAATCTGATGAGATGAAGTGAGGTGAAGTGAGGTGAGATCAGGTGAGGTGAGGTGAGGTGAGGTGAGATAAGATGAGATATAACATAAATTTTATTGATCATCGAGGAAGATTTTGGGTGGAAATGAAAGAACATCAACATACAAATATTCAGCGTCAACTCAGACATACACTCAGTATATTCATGTACACCGATACACAAAAAACAAAACACAACTCACTCACTCATGCAGATACACAGACAAAGATGCTTAACTCACTCACACAAGCAGACCCATTCTCACAAAGTTTCTCATTATACCCTGAATTTGGAAATACAATTAAATTGTAGCTGACGTTTGTTATGGAATTTTCAAGTTCTTTGCCATTATTTGATCAAGTGTTTGAATTTATCTGCTCGGTTCACGGGCCAGCCTCTGCCCACAAAGATAAAAACTTTCCTCTGAAATAATCAAAGAGTCTTCAGCAACCAAGTAGTGAGATCAGGCTCGCTTTTTGACATCAAGCCCACGTTGTTGACACATCGTTTTGGAGGGTGGTCACGTGGGTGTGTCCTTGAGCGACACATGATACGGCGAGCTAACAAAGCAAGGGCAATGAGACATGGAATGTTGGTGGTGTCTGTACGTTTCCGTTTGTGTGGGTCTGACAATATTTGTGATAATAGTATCTCCTCCGTCAATATCTGACGATGACCAAAACATCCACAGAGGAGAATACTTATTGTCCAATGAAATAGAAGAATTCACAGAAGGAAAAGTTACGATGACTTGTGGCTTCTGCTGTGGCCGATGAGACCAGTTCTGGCAGAGAAAAGTTTGCCACATTTTGTACATTTAAAAACTTCACTTCCACTTGTGGTGGATGTGCACACCTTGCAGGCTTCTCTCTTAAATTTCAGAATTTCTTTTTATGCATGTATCTATTTATTTATGTATTTATGTAGGCTATCATATTTATTTGTGTATAATATGACCTCATTGTAAACCAAATTTCCCTTCAGGGATCAATAAAAAAGGAATTTTATCTAATTTTTAGATTTAAAAAAAAACCACTGTGTCGGCAGGAGGGAAACACACTTAACTGTGACGATGGGAGCGTAAAAATATGACGTACCTACCTTAGATTTCTTTTCGCAGGGAGATAAAGGTTTCGACGTTTGTCCGTGCAACACGGTGCTCAACCACCTGGCCAAACTCCACGACCCTGACCTCACGTACGACAAAGGGGGACAATTGGCAGCTCAGGGGAAGGTGATCCCGGAGCTTTTGGAGGAGTTGGAGAACCTGGACTTTTATCAGCAGACTGGGCCCAAGTCATTGGGCTATGAGTGGGTGCTAGACAACGTGCTTCCTTTGTTGAAGGTCTGTCTAGATGTGTGCTTGTTGTTGGTGGTGTTGTTGTTGATGTTGTGGTGTTGTTGTTGTTGTTGATGTTGGTGTTGTTGTTGTTGTTAATTGTCATTGTTTTTTTGTTTTTTTATATTAGTGTTGTTGTCACTGTTATTATTGTTGTTGTGTTTTTATTATTGCTGTTGTTATTGTTATTGTTTTTATTATTGTTCTTTTTGTATACAGTTCTTTTTGGTCATTGTCATTATAGTTGTTGTCTTTATTTTATTGTTACTCTCAATGTTTTTAAAAATTATTTTTGCTGTTATCATGTCATGGTTGTTGGTGTATTATTATTATTATTAT